>NC_142312.1:26165757-26317272 GCF_054855325.1 Carica papaya | reverse complement strand
GAGATCTAGTCAAAAACCAAGAATGGAAATAAGGAGATGTAAGGAAGCAAGCAGATATATATATATATATATATATCAAGAAATAATGTGATGAGATAGGGGAAAGGAAAAAGGCCAAGGGTCTTGCAGTGACACCACATGCATAGAAATGTGCTTTCTCAGAGAGAGAGAGAGAGAGAGAGAGAGAGAGATGAGTGAAGCTGGAAACATGCAGACATGGCGAGAGGACCCCACAAGAGGGAGAGATGAGAGAACATGTGGAGCATTAGGGTTAAAGAACCAAGGGGAAAAGCTTGTGATACATCCTTGTCTCAACCATGGATATGATTGTTAGTACTGCAAAACCTGATATATATTCTCTGGGGAATATATACATACATATAATATTACCAATATTAATTACTATATAATATATAATATGCATATATGGAGAGATATATACACACACACACGTATATGTGAAGAAATTTTTCATATATGTTGTTATATATAAATTTCCTTGAATCTACCAACACTAATTCAACCAATTTTATCTTCCAAATTCAAAGATTCTTTTTCCAAATTCAAATATATAAACAATTACTTTTAGATTAATTAGTCAATAAGAAGAAAGGTTTTTCTTTTTCCTTTTAAGGGAGAGATTGAGTTAAGATTAGAGACTTAAACCCTAAATCCGTTAAAAAAAAATTAATTATAATAATTTTCAAATGTGAACATATTTAAATTGAATTTAGTAAATTAAATTACTTTATTAACTTACTTTCAAAATTAACAGTGGGTAATTACTTCATAATTAAAACTTAAATAACAAACTGATTTTATACAACCACTTATTAAAAAAAAAAAAAAAATTTGTAATGAGCTTGTGTAATATTCGAGAGGGATTCAAGTCTTGATATAAAACTTAATGATTAACCAAGAAAAATAATATCTAATGATCAAATATAAGCTACAACCATGTATATAACTGTAAGTATATATAGGTGAATAGTAAAATGTAGGTGGGTGATGAATAATATTTGGAGTTAGTATTGGAAAAAAATGACAAACATGAGAAACCAAAATCAAAGTAATAAAGATCTTGGAGTGATATATAATAAAAGATTCTGTCCTTTGTCGATTAAAAACGAAATTGATAATGGACTGTGCAACAAATGCTAGTTGGTTCATCAAGTATCTTTCACTACTGTCTGCGACAAAATAATTGTCCCTCGTACATTCTCATTCTTTTTCTTTTTCAATTTTTTTCTGAGGATAAATATGTGTACGTGTGGATCAAAATTCCCCATAATTTATATATATATATATATATATATATATATATATATATACATGTACATGTTTGAAAGTTAACAAAGGCAAGGGTGTTCTGCGTATTCATAGTTCAATCACATGTTTCTCAAGAAAGAAAAATAAATATATAAATAAATAAAGAAGTCAATCACATGGCTCCAAGAGCTGTCAAGGGTTTGTCCAATCATTTTCATTTACAAAGCTATTTCTCAAGAACGATCATATGTTAATAATTGTCCTAATCAGTTCATCATTCATGATTTTTGTTACAACTGGTGGCCGGAATTTGAAAAATTTTTTGTACATTCATTTCTTTAATAAAAAGAGTTAGAGAGATGATTACATTTAGATTTCGTCAAATGCAAAAATACAATTATTACCCAACACATCACTTTATCTGTAAACAACGTAATATATTTACTTTTGTATTAAGTAAAATTCGAAAAATACTATATGATTCAAAATTTAAAACATGTAATTAGAAACACCTAAGACCATTGAAATATAGAATGAAATTTGAATTTATTGTAAGACTAATTGGATTCAAAGTTGCTCAATATTTTTTCATATTTCATTCTTTTATCTTAAAGAGTTCTTTGAAATGAATGAATCAAATTTAATACAAATAGATTTTAAAAAGGTAAACATGTTTCATGGGTAACTTTAGAGAACACTACCAATAAATAGATTGTTCTTAAAGATTTGCAGCAAGCTCCCACTCAAAATATTTCTAGATTCATGGACGCTTTACACCTTCGCAATCTTCTTTTATACCTTACAAAGGTTCTTACCCCAAGTAATTCTATCGAAAGAGAAATTTACTGTCTCTTCTATTATAATTAAGAGATACAGATTTTTACATGTTCGTAGAGAATGTAATTTTATGTACTGATGTCCTAATCAAAATACTACTATGAGCACCGTTTTGTTGGCTCAAATCTCCGTAGATATTCAAGAGTATTTATATATCAGTATGTGTGATAATATCTGGTCTCGTTTGACAGATTAATTGGTCTTTTTCTCTTGTTTAGATTTGAAAAAAAAAAACGGACACCAAATGGTTAGTTAACCTGTTGATTTTAGTCAAGTTCATTACTATTTTTCTTATATTCTGAATTTATCTCAACCTAATCTTACCTTTTAACTTCAATAAAAATGAAATTTTTCTAGAAATGAAAGTTAATTAAGAAATTTATAGGGCTAAATTAAGTGCCCAAATATAACTTTTAGCCTGACGTCACTTAAACTCATTTCATTTCAGTCAAGCCCAAAACCTCGTTCTCAACCGAATCCAATTTGCGGCCCACTGAGCCCATCCTCCAAAACTTAAAACAAAAAACGGTGTCGTTTTAACTCTCTCGTCTGGTTCCCGATCGACAAAGCCGAGAAATTGGAAAAGAGAGAGCCCTGAGAGGAACTAGGAATCGGAGGTTGAAGACTCGTAGAGAGGTGGCGTAAAGCTGATTTGTAAGAAATCTTGTTAAAATTAGTTGGTAGCACAGTTTTAATTAGAGTTTACAACAAAGAAAGAAGACATGGAGAAGAAGCAAAGGTCGAGGTTGAATATCGCTATAATTCATCCAGATCTTGGCATTGGTAAGCCTATTACTACCTCTGTTTCAATTGAGGTCTTTGTTCTGTTTGCTTGTTCACTGAGAAAATTGCTTGGTTGATTTTTGCAGGCCCAAAAAAAAAAAACTTGTATCATCATTTCCCTTTCTTAACATGGAGAAATCTTGTTGTAGTGCATGATTATTTGGTTTTAAACATGTTTCTTAAATAAAGTTTATCTTCCGTCTCCAAAAATAAAATATAGTTTCTCTTGATAACCATCTGAGTTTCACTAAGCAAATATAAAGGTTTTTCAAAGCATAATTTGTCAGAACAAGAGGTAGTCTTGAGCACTTTATAATAGATGGTTGGTTATGTTACGGTCCTAATCTTGTTTCCAAATTGTTGTGTGATTTTCATTTTTCAGCATGTTCTAAAACATGTTAAAATTTGAAACTTTAGAATCTTTTATCAGTCTTTCAAGGGTTGGAGTCAACAATGTGGAGATCTTTAAGAGATTGAAAGTAGTTAGTTTTATGGCAGAGTTGGTGTCCGTGATAGTTGTGGAGTTGACGAGTACTGCTTTCTGGTTGTGAATTTGGCAATTGTGATCATTTTACTGTTTGTCATAACATTGTTAGTTTTAGAATCTTTTATCAGTCTTTCAAGGGTTGGAGTCAACAATGTGGAGATCTTTAAGAGATTGAAAGTAGTTAGTTTTATGGCACGAGTTGGTGTCCGTGATAGTTGTGGAGTTGACGAGTACTGCTTTCTGGTTGTGAATTTGGCAATTGTGATCATTTTACTGTTTGTCATAACATTGTGCCAGTGTTTGTGGTGGAGATGTAAATCATACCTTATCTAAATGTTTCTTGTTTGGCTGCATAGACTTTTAGCTCTTCTGTTTTTACACTGTATATTTTTAATTTATCTTAATATCTTATTTATTTTGGTTTGTAAGAAAAAAAAAGGAAACAAGGAGCTGTGGTTTGAAGAAAGAAACTGTATAGGCTCTTAGTTCTATCGGTTTTGAACTCAATAATCCTGAATTTTAGTGCTTGCTCCAATTCATCTATTATTTGTTATGTTCTATCTTGTTAAAACTGCATGTTTCAATTAAACTTATCTCTTCTTTAATCTGCAGGTGGAGCTGAAAGGTTAGTAGTTGATGCGGCTGTTGAACTTGCATCACATGGGCATAATGTTCATGTGTTTACTGCTCACCATGATAGAAATCGATGTTTTGAGGAAACTCTTTCTGGTAGGTTTCTAATAATATTAGTTTCGCTATGTCTATGCTTTAGGTAAATTCTTGTGGCCTTTGCTGCTTTTACCTGATATTGATCTTTATAAGGTCTTCTGAGGAATTGATTTCATGCCCTTGTACACGTGCCCAGGTATCTTTGCTGTTACTGTATATGGTGCTTTCCTGCCAAGGCATGTTTTCTATCGGCTTCATGCTATATGTGCATATCTGCGATGCATTTTTGTTGCTCTCTGTGTGCTGTTGAAGTGGCAATCATTTGATGTTGTACTAGTAGATCAAGTCTCAGTTGTTATCCCATTGTTGAAACTTAGAAAGTCAGTAAAGGTACACATAGCTTAGCTTACATAAAATTTCTTGCCTAGTCTGCATGTCCTGGGACTACAAATTTTTTATCCAGTAATCTCCTTGTGCAGGTTGTTTTCTATTGTCATTTTCCAGATCTGTTGCTAGCTCAGCATACAACTCCTCTGAGGAGATTGTATAGGAAACCTATTGACTTCATTGAAGAAATGACTACTGGTCTGATTTCACTCTGATCTCTGTGCTACCAACATTCTATTAAGTTTTCTTAATGTTTGTTAGTATTTCTCTTTGCTAAAGTGTTGTTTCTGTAATCAAAACCATATTTTGTAACTTCAGGAATGGCGGATATGATATTGGTTAACAGCAGTTTTACTGCATCTACATTTGCGAATACATTCAAGCATCTTCATGCACGAGGAATTCAACCTTCTGTTCTTTATCCAGCAGTCAATGTGGATCAGTTTGATGAACCCCTCTCTTACAAGTAATTAATGTGTTCGCGTATATCTTGAGATCTTCTGATTATAGCAAATTTTTTGAATGTTGTTACTTACCTTTAAGTTTGTATTGTTCTCTGATTACTAGCTCACAAGCCTGCTTTTCTCTTTTGCTATGATGTAGGTTGAATTTTCTTTCCATAAACCGTTTTGAGAGGAAAAAGAATATAGAGTTAGCAGTTTCAGCTTTTGCAATGCTTCATACTCCTAAAGGAGATGTCCTTAAAAATCATAATTTGGCTGATGCTACCTTAACTGTTGCAGGCAAGTCTCTTCCTGTTGCTTATGAGATTGTTGGCTGACTCTTCCATGACATCATATTTCAATAGGGATATGAGCTTAAACTAGTTCTTTACTGCTGAACAGATGGAGTTAAGTGCATACTGATGGTTTTTCTCCCAACAGTTTTCTTCAATTAAATGATAAACATGAATTTGTATTTTTGGTACTATAAAGTATTTGCTGGGGAAAGAAACTGATTCTTTACTTGGGCAAAAATCTGTCAATTATTCCACCCTAAGTGACCATGTACAGCATAAATAGAAGTGAAGATTCATAGTTAATCTGAATGATGAAAGCTTTGCATGGCCTGTGGATTTATGATTAACAATGATTCAGGAGGATATGATAAGCGCCTGAGGGAGAATGTTGAGTACTTGGAGGAGCTCAAAAGCTTAGCAGAACAGCAAGGGGTGTCTGACCAGGTCAACTTTATTACATCTTGTTCGACAGCTGAAAGGAATGCTCTTCTCTCTGAATGCCTGTGTGTCATTTACACACCAAAGGTCGGATGACATCACTCATCATAAATTTGATTAGTTATTACGAAGAAATATGATTTTAAATAGAGATTGTATTGCTGTAGGATGAACACTTTGGCATTGTTCCATTAGAGGCAATGGCAGCTGGTAAACCTGTTATTGCATGCAACAGTGGAGGCCCTGTTGAAACAGTTAAGAATGGGGTAACAGGGTATCTTTGTGACCCTACATCTCAAGAGTTCGCGTTGGTTATGGCTAAATTCATGGAGGATCCAGAAATTGCAAAGAGTATGGGAGGAAAGGCCCGACAGCATGTCAGAGAATCATTCTCTACAAAGACTTTTGGCCAGCGTTTGAATCAATTTCTTATTGATGTTTCTAGGAGCAAGAAGGATTGACAATGGTAAACTTATTTTGAAGAATGACCATATACATACAGCATACATGACAATGTTCGAAACACTAACACATTATACATATCATTATATATTGCACAAGGTGACATGTGATTACTTGGCAGTGAACTATTTGAAAGCAAATATCGTTCTGGAAACTTTACCATGATGTACCAACATCCTTATAAAAAAGAAATAGCTCTAGCTGCTTTTGTGCATTGGCACATGCTGTACTGACAGACATCTTTGTTGATTATTGAGAAATAAATTGATCTACACAACCATCAAGAAGTTCAAACATTTCCATGATAGAAGTGTTTCGTCCATATTCTTACTGGAATCTTAGAGTATCTGAAGTTTTATATATGACTTCATTTGGGATATAAATGCAGTAACAATCTCGGGGCAGTTTTCAGTAACCCTCTTAGCTTTTGTTGTTGCTTAAATGATTTTCTTGTCTCAGTGTCTGCGTCAGCATGATAAACTCTGGTTCATGCCACATGGACATGATTGTATGGCTTTTCATTCCGATTAGGCTTAAAGCTTCCAAGCTCACTCAGTAGCTTTTTAAATGCTAAGGACCATGATTCCAGTGATCATGATTTCATATGCTACCCATGTGTGCCATTAATGTTGCAGTAAGCCGGGGATGGATAAGACTGTATATGGCAGAAAACTGTGTAATAGTTCACTTTCTTCTTTTAGCTTGTTTTGGCCTTTGCAGGATTTACTGGATTGTGAAGTCCTGAGAGATGAAACTTCCATACTAATTAAAAAGGTAGTTAATCTATCTCTCACTTTTCTGTTTTCTTTTTTCAATGTTTGAGAATAGTTTGAACTGATATTATTAAATATTGACAGTTCTCAAATTTGTGGGTATTGAATTTAAAAAGATATAATGATAAGATTATATTTAAAACAACCCTAATTATTTAATTATATGTAGCTGCTAAAGTGAAGAGCGTTTGGGTGTTGTACTACAACCTCATTGTGAGATTCCCCTTGTGCGTTACATGTATCTTCGAGGATCAATTTTATTATCAGATTTTGATTATCCAAAATTTTGTATGCTTCTTTTGGTTTATGTACACACACTTTGTGTTTTCTCTACTCTTTAATGATTTCGAATGTCTCAAACATCATTAGTTATGAGAGAACTTATCGTTACAATTTCAACGAGTTGAATATCGTCACCAACCGATCCCAATTGAATTATTTTATACAGTTGGATTTTTACATTTCTTTGTTGATTAAATGTGCTTTTAAATAAAAATTGATTCTAAACTTTTGAAATTAAATTTCCTTGTAACTTTGTTTTTTAAAAAAACATTCTATTGCATGTTTACTTACATGTACTATCAATAACTAGTGATAATTATTATGTTAAGATGAATAATTTAATTTATTAATATATTATTAACACAGGTTGCATAATTATAGAAGACACAGAATGCAGTTAAAGATTATACCAATTTCTTTTTTTCTATTCTAAAAAAAGAGAGAAAATCATCGAAGCCTTGAAAATGTCTAAAGGGTCGTCACGGTTAATGATGATGGAACTGGTACTCGTTTCGAGGGATATGAATATTAAATAATTTAGCGGTAGTCTTGGCCACACTTCATTTTGTCAGACAAGTAGGTTTAAGCTCAATAAATTTAGGCATGGATTCAAGGCTGAAAATTAATATGACCAACTTAAAATAAATAAATGTTTCAATCAACTCATTTTTTCACCACAGAGAAACACCAATAATTCAAACCCAATTAATAAGTCAATGAAAGATGTTTGAAATTTTAATTGTGTGTCTAAAGATTAGTAATAAAATAAAAGTATATTTAAGATAATACCTAAACAATATATATAAGTAAATACCAAAAATAGTATGTGCCACAAATAATTCAAATGTATACAAATTTTTACTTATTTTTGTGTATTGATGCCATCTTGAGTTTGAAAAGTCTTTAAAATGATAAGAAAGAGGAGTCATCTTGGTCAAATGCGTACAACATTTTGGTTGATGTCATTTTAAGCTTAAGAAGATTTACTAGAAAAAGGAAATATAACAAGCTTCAAATCACCCCCAAAAAAAAAAAAAAATTAAAAAATAAAAAGATAGTTAAATTGAATATACTTAAAAATAAATCTCAATTAAAAAAAAAATAATGAAAAAAAAAAATAATAAAAATATCTACATTTATTGCAAATGTTTTATTACCTACATTTACTTATATATTTATATATTGCTAATTTTAAGTAAGTAGTAATTACAACATTAAATACCCTTCAACTTTTAGAACTGAAACCTAGATGCAGGACAAAAAAAATATGCAACGTATAGCAAATGACATGATTACGGGATCTTCCACTATAAAACCCCGGTAAGTGGCTACAAACTCTGCTGCACAGGGAAAGGATAAGTTATATACAGAGACACAGTATGGCTACTGGGCAGGAAGCTTCGACTACAGCAACTACAAGAGATAAATATAGGTCTTTCTTGCTTGAAGATGAGGCAGGAGAAGTTCAATGGAGGCATTGTGCCCCTCCTACATATGATATGGTGAATAAGCTCTTCGAAGAAGGCAGAACCAAGGTACCAATTATCTCCCTACCTAGATCTCTCTTTTTGATCTACATATAATTGTGGTCATAATTAAAGGTGTATGTATGTATGCTCACATGTATGGTATATACTACAGGAATGGCCAAAAGGATCACTAGAAGAGACAGTGCAAAATGCTATCAAGACATGGGAGATGGAGCTCTCACACAAGACCCGCTTGCGGGATTTCAAGACCATTAACCCTGACAAATTTAAGCTCTTTGTCAATGGTACTCAACGGCATGCATGCTTACGTATTTATATATATGTTTACGAATATATTTATATGAGCTATATTCAATATATATGTTTAATATTAATGCCAGGAAGAGAAGGGTTATCCGGAGAAGAGACTCTTAAGCTTGGGAGCTATAATGCTTTACTAAAGAATTCTCTGCCAGAGGAATTTCAATACTACAAAGCAGATAAAGAGACCTTTGAATCATCTCATGAAGCTTTTCGATCGGCTTTCCCTCGCGGATTTGCGTGGGAACTGCTTGCCGTCTACTCTGGGCCTCCTGTGATTGCCTTCAAATTTAGGCACTGGGGCTTCTTTGAAGGCCCTTTCAAAGGACATGCTCCTACTGGAGAGAAGATCGAGTTCATTGGACTCGGCACTCTCAAGGTCTGTTTCTTCTTTATTTAAACTTTCTTGTTAAAACTATGTTAAGAGACCAAATATGAGGATCAATCTATAATATGATTTTTAGCTTAAAATCTACCAAGTTCTGAGAGACATGTTGTAGAGTTTGAAGAAGATCGGTTTTGTAGAGCAGAGATTCTGAAAGCAGATGATTTTGGCAGGTTGACGAGTCCCTCAGGGTAGAGGATGTTGAGATTTACTACGACCCAGCAGAGTTATTTGGAGGATTGATGAAGGGTTCCTAAGCCCAAGATAATCCCACCCACCATCTGGGGTAGTTTGGTATCTTCTAGTGAGTAATATTTCATTCTGTATATTGCCTTTAAACCTTGAGATAAAACAGTAGGCAATGTAATTTGTTTTTTTAAAATAAAAAGCAACAGTATATAATGTAATTGATCTAAGTCTTTTCTCCGTGGTATGGAAGGTACATGTGTTTTCCTTTATAATGCTATTCTGGAATGAGATTTGAAATCTTGGAAGAAAGCATGTTATCTCTCTGTGTTTAAGTCATCAGGTTATCTGCCTTCTTGAATAAAATCCGATAAATAGAGGCATCACTAACCCCATGAATAAATAATATGTGTGGAGTGTATATATGTGAATGAAACCTTTCTTTTTACTGTCTAATCTAGACTCAAATCCAGAATGTTTATGGAGGGAACAAAGAAGGATCAGAACCTTTCTTCTTATGTCTGTCTGACGAGTTAAGGATTTGAAAATAAAAAATTATAATTAAAATTTATTGTAACTTCACCACTGTACCCCAATTTATTTTCCGTATAAATACTCTCTCCCCGCGGCCCTCTCTAATGAATTTTTTGTTCTGCCAGTAAGAACACAGATTATGGAGTTCTTTTTTTCTCATATAAGACTTCCTTTTTAATAAGTTACTCAAAGAAGACTTTAGACTCTACACTCTTTCTAATTCTCTTATTTTCAATTTACTTATTTCATACGGTACGTGTGTGGCTAAATTTCAACGGGTATAGTGAATCTGCATATGAATAATTATTTGAAACCTAATCTACACGTAGATAGGTAATTATAAGTGTGTAGATCAGCTAACAAACGTAACTGTTGTGACCAATGTAAAATTATTGTCTTATCCATGCGATGAAGGGATCTTTTTCGCTTCTCCTTTATGATGATATAAACAGCATCGCGTAATAAAATTTTAGATGTAATATTTTAAATGTATTGTAATATTTCGAGTATAAATATGATATCCGAATGGATGTGTGATATTCGAAAAATATTACAAAAAAAGAATGTGAACAATAAAAAAAGAATGATTTGAATTAAATACAAGATTTCGTAAACAATATGTAAAAATAAGAGTATAATATAATAAAAAAAGATTAAAATAAATTTTCATTGATGTTTTGTTGTGTATTTATTTATGATATTTTGATTGATATTTTTCTGAATTATAAAATATCATTATATCTTACATTTTGTGTGAATGTGTACATAAATTTTTATTTTTTTTATTGAACTCGTAAAACTCATCCCAATTCACTCCACCCAAATCAGAAGAGATGAGAAATAAGTTAAAAATCAATAGAAGATTGTGAAAAAAAATTTATTAGTTTTTATTTTAAAATTATAAATTAATTTATATGTCTCAATTATTTATAAACAAATAATTATTTTATCACAAGTGATGTATATTAAACTGTAATTTTCCTATATATTTAATATTTATCTGTTTCACTAATTAAAAATGTTGTGCAAACTTCTATACCCGCTAACGTTGAGGGTTCGGGATATTACACTTTTGATTTGTTTTAAATATCATATTTTTCTTCATTGCTAACCAACGAGCTTTCAGCTCAATGGTTACTTCCTGCTCATTTAGAATGAGGGAGAATCAGTTTCTGGGTCCAATCCAGCTTATCAGAAGTACCTTTGGCCACTTGGGGGAAAAAAACAAAAAAAAACAAAGAGAAGCTCCAATGTCTATACGAACTCTGATTTGAGGTCCGAAGGCTGGTTGAAAGCCAGAACTATTTTTTCTTGCCTTCTAGGTGTTCGGTAAAGAGGCCATTCCTTAGATCAAACCTCTTCAATCCTCTTCTTTTTCCCTTGCAACGGTACGTGATCTTTCTGCTTAGGCTACTTCCCTTGCAGCAATGCATTTGTGTTGTTTTTCCTTATGGTTTAGTTTGTTTTTATAGGATTCACACATTAGCGATGAAAGATAGAGATGTTATTGAGAAAGCAGTGAGCAGCAATTTTGTTCTGTCAATGTTGTACAACAGCTTGATTTCCATTTTAGTAAATGCACGGCATAAGGGTATCAGATGAATTGAGAGCAGACATTGATTGAATGAATCGCTATGTGAGATCTGACTGAAATTTTGATTGTGTTTTTTATCCATTTTGTGGGTTAATAGTGTCAATACAGAAACACATTTAAGGTACGGTATGGTGTTTTGAACGAATCAAAATCGGAGTATAAAAAAAGCTGAGAAATTATGTGAAAAGAGCTGAGAAATCAGACTGACATTAAGAAGGGACTTTCGAAGGAAAATGAGAAGATCATCAAAAAAGGGAAAGCAAACAGAGGCTGAAATTGAAGCAAGAAAAGATTAAATTTGTATCAGTTCATATGCAGTTAAACCCTATGTTACTGACTATATATGGTGTTACCAATCCCTGTTTTCATCTTTAATCAGCTTTAGTTGACAGTATAAACTGTTTGGTATGATTATTCACGTTTACTGTTCAAGTTTTCCTTTTTAGTTGCTGTTTGGAATGTTCTCCATTATTTTCCCCTCTAGTTTGAATTTCATTTTGGTGTGGACTTCTAGTTCATTTTCTCCCTTGTATGGAAGAAAATATCATTTATGGCGAAATCACTTCTGTTTGTCGGTTTTCTTTGTTAATTAGCATCTCCATGCTTCTGTCAATCTTATGTTGAATCAAGGATTTGGTTTGTTTCTTCTTTTGTTCTTTCTTTAGCTGCTTTTTGGAATGTTCAAATCCTTTAATATTGATATGGTATGACTGATCTACTAGCCTCTTGCATTTCTCAACCCTCTTCATCCTGTAAAATTTTTGAAATTCACTTCATCTGAATTTATCCATCTATATTTTGTGAATAATCCACCTCCAAAGTATCATTGAACACTCTTTTTATAAACATTAGCAAATTCCAACATCACAGCAGAGACAGTATCCTAACCAATTACTTTGGTGCATCAGTCACGAGGTGCTAATTAAGAAAGCACCTTATGATCTCATTCCACTTTGACTAGCTTGCATCTAAGAGATCAGTGATTATATTGTTTACTCAGAACCCACTACATTTGACTTGGCTGACTCCAACCCACCAGAATTACACTTAAATCTTTAGACTCAGACAAAATTGCTTGAACTCTAGCTAATTAAGAAAGCACCTTAGTCTTCCTAAAGTTTCAAGTTAATCCAAAAATCAACCAAAGGTTGATATATAGCATTTTTTAGAAATCTAATCACTGAAAAAAGCGTGCCAGCGATGTTTCATTATAAAGAAAAGCATGCTTGAGTTCAAAAATCAAACCTTTGTGTCCTCACCACTCTTCCACCTAGACTTCAAACGTTGATATTTACGGCAGAGGAATATCTAATTATATCATTTGTAGCACAAAATGGCAAAGGCTTCAAGGGAAATACCAATCTAGCTTGTAAGGTTAGGTAAAATCTTGCATACAGATTTTTTTGCAGAGGTTGTATGTTGAAAATTTAGGCATATGCAATAAAAGAATATATCACGTGATTTAAAATGGTTCCAAGCAATAATATTACCTAGGAGATGCTTATAAGTGAAAAGAATCAAAAATGAGAAGGACAGGTGCACCCCCTAGATCAAAATTCTAAAATGAAAAGTCCAGATGACTTTTTCTGTTTAAAAGTTGGATACAGCCGGTGGCCTCTGACGTTTCCAGATACCACCCTTATCCCCTCTTTTTATTTCTCTGTGTGTATATATTTCCAAGACTCTATTCAAATACAATACAACAGAAAATTAATGAGCATTAAATGCTCTCCACCCTACCCGGCTAATTTTCTTTACATGGTATCAGAGCAGTGCCTGTGATAAGCACTGATCTTCCTGATTTCTATATTACAATATTCCTCTACTGCTCAATAGTAAATCCTAATACAGATGTATTGACACTCCTAAACTCAAACCAGTCTAGAATGCAACTCGTCACAACCACACTTGATGGATCCAACTACTTGTCTTAGAGCCGAGCCATGGTGATCGCATTGAGAGCCAAGGACAAGCTTGCCCTCATGGACGGCAGATACAGAAAGCCCGAACCCGATGCTGCAGAATATGAACAATGGCACAAAACATACAGCATGGTGGTGTCTTGGATTCTAAACTCGATGAACAAAGAGCTCGCTAACGCTTTCCTGTTCACCACATCAACAAAAAACTTGTGGGACGAAATAAAAAAAAAGGTATGGTGAAAGCAACGGACCTCTGTTATATCAGCTAAAATGCGAAATAAGTTCCATCACGCAATCTAACCTCTCTGTCATAGCCTATTACACAAAAATCAAAAGGCTGTGGGATGGGTTAACACACCTAAGGCCCTCACCTGCTTGCAGATGCCATGTTGCAACACAACACAGTGAAATAAATAATACCGACAACCTAATCCAATATTTAATGGGTCTTAATGACTCATATGACCATGTTAGAAACCAAATATTGATCATGAAACCCTTATCGAGAGTAAATAGAGTTTATTCCATGATGATTAGTGTTAAAAAACAGAGGGAAGTACACAATAGCAACTCATTTGAGGGGTCACCTACTGCATTTTACACCAACTTGAAAGACAGTCCAAAATTCCCAAACCGGAAAAAGGAAAAGGACAGCAGGGCATGCACTTACTGCAAAAACACAAAGGACACTTGCTTCAAGCTCCATGACTACCTAGAATGGTTTACAGAACTCGAAGGGAAAATGAACAAAGAAAAGGCTAATGCAATGACTGATAACACCAAAATAGAAGTATCCAACACAAACTGGGGCACAGAAATGTCCACACTCATACAACAAGAGATCACCAAGTATTTGAAGAACCAATGAGAAAACATGGCAGAATCAGCAAGGTGCGTGGGCTACTCTGGCCCCCCTGGTAAGCAACTTAAATGCAGTTTTTTGCATACCTTTAATGATATAGGAACTCGGATAATAGACACAGGTGCCGCATTACACATATGCCATGATTTTAAAATGCTTTCAAAACCCGTAAAACTAGAACCTGCAGTGTCTGTCTCGTTATCAGATGGAATCACGAGTCATTCAACCCACAAAGGGACCATAAAACTGTGTGACAACTTAATTCTACAGGATGTTCTTTATATACCAAAATTCACTTGCAACCTTATTTCTGTTAGAAAACTAACCCAAGCTATAAATACTTACATTTTCTTTTATCCCAACCATTGTTTTGTGTAGGATTTGACAACTAAGGAAATATTGAGGATGGGAACAATAATGAAAGGCCTATACACCCTGAGTGAAGACATTGACCCTAACAAAGCATACATCAACCACACCCAAGAAAACAACTACAACTATGGCACAAAAGACTCGGCCACACATCTACAAAAAAAATTAATCCACATTCCCAGTCTAAAGTTACCAGACAGTGCAGCTTTACATGATTATGAAATATGTCCCTTAACAAAACAACAGCGCTTATCTTTTTCTAAAAGTTTTATCAATACCAGTGACATTTTCAGTTTAATACATGTTGACCTTTAGGGACCATACCTGGTTAATTGTACCTCTGGTGCGCTTTATTTTTTAACCATAGTTGATAATTTCTAAAAAGCCACTTGAACTTACTTATTAAAAGAAAAAACGAGTATACCAAATATCTTGAAATATTTTTACAATCTAATACAAAATCAATTTTAGAAAACAATCAAAGTAGTTAGAACAGACAATGGCACTGAGTTCATAAACATTTCATGCAAAAAAAATTTTCCAAGAAAAGGGCATCATGCATCAAAAAACCTGTACATATACACCACAGCAGAATGGGATGGTGGAGAGAAAACATAAGCACCTATTACAAATTGCTAGGGCATTGATGTTTGAATCAAAACTACCCAAAAGTTTTTGAGATGAAACCATACTCACAGCCACAAACATAATAAACGTTTTACCAACCTCTGTTTTAAAATGAAAAACTCCTTATGAAATTCTATACAAAAAACAGTCAAATTACTCAAAGCTAAAAACCTTTGGTTGTCTATGTTTTGCCACAAATGTCATCCCTCAAAAGGATAAGTTTGAACCTAGGGCTTTGAAGTGTGTTTTCTTATGGTATGCACCCGATGCAAAGGCTTACAAATTATATGATATGACAAACAGAAAAATATTTTTGTCAAGGGATGTCATATTTCATGAACACATTTTCCCATATGAAACAGAACACCCTAAACCAGATTACCATGACACACCACTGCCAATACCAAGTGACGACACAGTAAACACACCTGAAAAACAACCACAAAGAAGAGAAGAAACTCTATTACCAACTAACACTCCCCAGGAGTCTGAAGTGAGGAAGAGCATCAAGGTGAGAAACAGGTCCGCCTAGATGGAAGACTTTGTCGCCCATACCACTAAACAACCCATGTCTGAGCTTCATTTCCTCATGTCCACCTCACCTACATACAACCACGGCTATATTAATTTTATTGCACAAGTGTCTATTACCAAAGAATCAATGTCATACAGGGATGCTAAAAAGGACAGAAAGTGGGTTGAGGCCATGCAAGCCGAACTGTCCGCACTGGAAGAAAATAGAACATGGGAACTAACTGCACTACCAACAGGAAAGAAAGCTATCGACTCAAAATGGGTATCTAAAATAAAATACAATGCCGATGGATCAGTTGATAAATACAAAGCAAGACTCGTAACTAAAGGTTACAACCAGGAATTCGGCATAAACTATCACGATAGTTTCTCACCAGTGGCTAAAATGATCACGGTTCGGTTACTCTTAGCAGTGGCAGCCGCAAGCGACTGGCCAGTATACCAGTTAGACATCAACAACACATACTTACATGGTTTTGTGGAAAAAGAACTATACTTAAAACCTCCAGATGGCTACTTTAAGACTAGTGAAGGGCAAGTTTACCGTCTAACCAAGAGCCTATACGGCCTAAAACAGGCGGGTCGCCATTGGAACAAGGAGCTTACCTCAAAGCTCCAATCTATCGGCTTCACCAAATCAGAGATCGACCACTGTCTATTCACAAAAGGAACAAAAGGAAACTACGTTGCGGTTATAGTATATGTTGATGACTTACTTATCACGGGTCCTAATGAAGAAGAGATTTGCGGAGTCAAAAGCACCATAAATGAAGCCTTCACAGTTAAGGACCTCGGCCAAGCAAGATACTTCCTCGGAGTCGATATAGCTAGGTCAAAAGAAGGAATCTACATCAGCAAAAAAAAAAAATACATCAGAGATATTCTATAAGATACAAAGATGGAAGATGCAAAAAGAAGTCACTTTCCCTTGCCTTTCGAACTAAAACTAAATACAGAGGAAGGGGAGATCTTACCAGATCCGGAGAGATATAGACGCCTAATCGGCCGTTTACTTTATCGCAATTTCAACGGGTCCGACATAACGTACTCCACTCAATACCTCAGTCAGTTCATGCAAAAACCCAGACGACCGCACCTCGACGCCGCACTACACGTTGTTAGGTACCTAAAGCAATATCCGGAGCAAGGCATCTTCTTCCCAAGAAAGAATGACTTCAAAATTCAAGCCTTTTCTGACTCAGACTGGGTATCGTGCCCGATAACCCGCAAATCACTCACAGGCTTCTGCATCTTCCTTGGGCCTGCACTGATCTCATGGAAAACAAAGAAACAAGCTACGGTGAGTAAATCTTCTGCAGAGACTGAATATAGAAGTATGTCATCCACGGTTTGTGAAGTTCAGTGGATAACCTATCTACTTCATGATTTTCAAATAACACTCCACTTACCCGTAACTTTGAACTGCGACAACAAAGCAGCCGAGCATATCGTAGCAAATTCGGTTTTTCACAAACGAACGAAACATCTTGACATCGACTGCCACATAGTACGCAACTAGGTTCAAAAGGGCTTCGTTGAAACAAAGCATGTCACCTCGAAGGAACAGCTCGCCGATTTGCTCACAAAATCCTTAAGGACTTCAGCACATCATCGGCTTCTATTTAAGATGAAGCATCTGCAACAACGGAGTCCAAAGAGCCAAAGCAGAGATAGGGAGGAACTTGAAGGGCCGAAAGCAAACTGACTTCATCTGGAGGAGCGGGTGAAAAGAATAAAAAATGAGAAGGACAAGTGGACCGTCCATATCAAAATCCTAAAATAAAGGGTCCATATGACTTTTTCTGTTTAAAAGTTGGATACAGCTGGTGGCCTCTGATGTATTCGGAGACCACCCTTATCCCCTCTTTTCATTTCCCTGTGTGTATATAATTTCAAGGCTCTATTCAAATACAATACAACAGACAATTAATGAAGCATTAAATGCTCTCCACCCTACCCGGCTAATTTTCTTTACAATAAGACTACAAACCTTATTTGAGAATTAAGGCATATTCATCCAAATTGTGTTATTATTCAAACACCCAGAGGTATAAACCCAACTTTGAGATGCAAATTCTGACAGCATGCCAAGTTTATTTTGTCCGAAAATTTGGATCGAAAGGCAGGAGCACGAGAAACAGTTCTGTGGCTTCCAAAACTTACATATTGATTGCTGAATACCTAAAATATAACTTTGCACTCACGATTCCACAACACAGGCAAGAAAGTTCCTCAAAAAATTATTAAAAAAATACAGAAATAAGCATAAAAAAGAAACATTCCTACTTAAACATTCAAAATCTTAAATTCAAAAGTAGAAACGGAATACAAGAAAATAAAGAAAGGTAGACGAACAGACAGGCAAATCAACGCACTTATCATCATCATTATCACCATATACCATAATCAGGAGGAACAATAACAAGGTTTAAGAATTTTTCACCTAACAATCGAAGCCCTTATTCTATTCGTTTTTCTGACAAACATCTTTTAAACAATTACGTCAAGGGAGAAAACGGAGAGATTACTTAATGCTTTTGTGTACCGCATTTGCAGAGCTTTGAGATAACAGACTTTGCTCTTGCAGTTGCTGTTGGTGTTGTTGCTGTTTCTCAATTGATTTCCGCTCGATTTCGCGCCACTTGTTGATCGCAGCAACGCTGAAAACTAGAAGCGCAAACACCGATTGTTCCAAATTAGAAATTTCAAAGTGCAGAAGTAATATATATACATATATGTGTGTGTGTGTGTGTGTGCGCTCCCGAGAACGTATGAATATAAATAACTCACATCCAGCGCCGACGAAGTAGAGAAGACGGAGGAGCTTCGGGCCGGCGGGACCAGCTACTTCTTCACCCGTCATTTCCTCTCCAAATCTCTGCTCTCCCTCTCCTGCTCTGCGTAACCAAAACGGGGGATCTTGGAAGAAATGGGTAGCACGGCCCAATAACACCAGACCCATTAAGAACTAGGAGGAAATCAAACTCACACACTCCCGTTGAGAAGTAATTTTAGAAGAAAGAAGAGATGACATGTTCGTTGTCAATTATTCAATTTAACAAATAAATAATCAAATATTTTAAGAGAAAAATAAATTAATATGTTTTATAAATATGATTTATTTATTTTAAATTCTTATTAAAAATTAAAAAAATAAAATTTAAGGTATACAAATATTATATTTGTAGAATTTGTCAATTCATATGTTTTATTAAATTAAATGAAATTATTCCATTTATAAAAGGACAACTGCATAACTGAGTGAAGGTGTTTTAATACGACCAACTTAAATAAATATTTCACAAAAAGTTTCAATTAATTCCCCATGAAGATTCTCTTTCGATAAAACTGCAAGATTCTCTTTTATGGCAAAAGCTAAGGCCAATTTAGAAATGTGCTTCATTAATTTATTTAAAATTATACTTTCAAAATATTATTTATAAGAATTATATTGAATTTTCTTTTTTTTTTTTGCCACTAATTATTTTCTCGAGCAATTATTGAAAATATAATGTACTGAAGAAAATATGGCAAAGAAATTAATGAATGTTATTGCTAATAAAAAATTAAATTGAATAATGAAATTCACATATAGTATTGAATATGTAAGCACATTATTAACATAAAAAGATATTTGTAAAAAAATAATAATAGAAATTCATACATTTCAATAATTGGGTGATATTTGTACATCAATAATAACACAATCAGTGATATCAATCTCTCAAAGACTGACACACAAAACACATAGTTCAACTTGAATTCATAATTTCGTAAGAAAAAACTAAAGTACCTATTAAACATTTGCCAGTCCTTCAAATAATTGATGGTAACATAAGTTTTGTCAATCATTTAAAAAGAAGAACACATCCCAAAAGTGTTGAAGCCGCATAATTTGACATTAGTTTTTTTTTTTTTTAGTACAGCAAGAATATGTATTAGTCTTGCATTAAGTAACATAAACAAAGACTCTGGAGTTAAAAATAATTATTACATGCGTTTTCTTTTTTTCTTTTTCTAATGATATTATGACCATAGACAATGTATTAGTAAAATAAATTAATCATTTTCATTAAATTTATTAGGGTATCCTTAGTTATTATAAATTTCAAATTTTGTTGAGAATATATATAAACAAAGCATTAAAAAAAATAATAAAAAAAAAAAACTTGTACTCTTTTGCCGAATTATTTAGTTACATAAAAATGTCATGAATTGAAAGTAGTTATAAATATAAGGAACAAATTATAAATAAATAAATAAAAAGTACAAAATATGATTATAACATTGAAAATAATTCAGGTACTAAAATTATAATTTTTAAAAAATATATAAGAAACTTAAAATATACACACAAAAAAAAAAGAATATAATGTAATACTTATAGTACTGGCGTCATAAAACTAGCCAGATGCACTGGCCCATAAGCTAAACGTATCTCTATAAAACAGATCCAAACAGAAAAGGCAAATTAAAAAACAAAAGCAGAACAAAATCCTTAAAAAAAATCAATGAAATTGATTCATAAACTAATAATATTTCTTAAATAGCTTAACCTCTATCCAGTAGTTATTAATATGTAATCTTCCACTATAAATACCTGCCCATGGCTCCAACCATCGCTACACAGAAGGAAAAGTACATATATACATACGTACACACACACACACAATCTACAAATTATGGGCATTGGGCAAGAAGCTGCAGTTGCAGTTGCTGGAAGGGACAAATACAGGTCTTTCTTGTCTGAAGATGAAGTAGGAAAAGTTCAATGGAGAAATGGTGCGCCTCCCACATTTGACGTTGTCAACAAGCTCTTTGAAGAAGGAAGAACCAAGGTTACAGTTATCACTCTACCTACATCTCTCTGTTTGATCTATATATACCTATGATCATAACTAAAGGTATGTATTTTATACATGTTTGCATGTATGGTATATACACTACAGGAATGGCCTAAAGGATCACTAGAAGAAACAGTGCAAAATGCTATCAAGACATGGGAGATGGAGCTCTCACACAAAACCCGCTTGCAGGATTTCAAGACCATTAACCCTGACAAGTTTAAGCTCTTTGTCAATGGTATTCAACAGCATGCATGCTTATATATATATTACACCTATGCTTGTACGAGGTAAATTCCTTATATATGTCTAACATTTATGTCAGGAAGAGAAGGGTTATCAGGACAAGAGACCCTTAAGCTTGGGAGCTACAATGCTTTACTAAAGAATTCTCTGCCAGAGGAATTTCAATACTACAAAGCAGATAAAGAGACCTTTGAATCATCTCATGAAGCTTTTCGAATGGCTTTCCCTCGTGGATTTGCATGGGAAGTGCTTGCCGTCTACTCTGGTCCTCCTGTGATTGCCTTCAAATTTAGGCACTGGGGCTTCTTCGAAGGCCCTTTCAGAGGACATGCTCCTACTGGAGAGAAGATCGAGTTCATTGGACTCAGAACTCTCAAGGTCTGTGTCTTGTTCTTTAACTAAACTTGGTTGTTCAAAATTTTGTTGAAGAGACCAAATATCAGAATAAATGTAATGACTTCAAATAGACTTGGTATAGAGTTTGAAGAAGATTGGTTTGTAAAGCAAGAGAGTCTGAAAACAGATGATTGTTTTGGCAGGTTGACGAGTCCCTCAGGGTAGAGGAAGTTGAAATTTACTATGACCCAGCAGAGTTATTTGGGGGACTGCTCAAAGGGTCATCAATTTCAGCCTCACAGATTCCAACCACTCAAAGTTGTCCATTCGCCAGTTAAACAAATATTGCAATTTGAAAGAAGAGAACTGTACTTTCTGCCTTTGGAAGTATCAACTCAACTAAGTCTACTTTCTGGGTATCTATTTGTCTAAAACAATTGCATATGGTTGAAAACTAATTGCCCTTTCTCTATGTCCGCCAAACTCCTACTATCTCATGCCTAAACATTACTGCTCAGTAGCAGACAAATAAATAATAAAATTATTTGAAACAAAAATTTACTAGTGTAGTATAAATATATCTCAAAAATATATATACAAGATTTTATTTGAACCTGTAGAACTATTTTAACCCACAAATTTCATTCCAAAATAATTTTGACAATATTTTAAACCCAAGTTATCTCAAAATGTAAACAAATTCGTCCATAAATAAATCTATTATTCAATTCAATTTGAAATGAAATACAATTACCGAGGTAGTTGGCATTCAGCACGGTACAAATTTTGCTTCTGGAGCTAGTTATACAATTCCAGACTATGCATCCCTAGTTCAGATATCTGAAATAGCAGGAAAGAAGACAGTGACACAAAGTAGCTTCAAGACTTTTCTTTTTCAATTTATAAATAGTAAAAGGAAAAAAGAACAGTAGGAAATTTTGGAATGACAGATAAATATACACTAATTACGCCCAATTTCTCCATCTTCATAGAGGAAAACAAAAATTAGATAGAACCAACCTTTTAACGCGATGATAAACATGATATTACAATTACATTACAAGATGAATGCAAAGAATATTATCAGCATCAGAAACTTTTAGTGAAACTCAATTTTTGGATCTATCCCACGCCGGCATTCATCCATGAGAGCCACACTTAACATTTCAGTGCAAAACTGATCATCTGGTTTCAGCCATAATGCCTGCTCAGGAAAAACCCAAAAAGAAAAAAGTAATGGAACCACATTATTTATTTTTTAAAGAAAAAAAACGCATGACAAACTGAAAATCAACTGATCCACAAAATAAATTTTTTTTCTCACAACACAGAAAATCATATAAATACTCAATGTTTGTTATGCCAGTCAAAGACTGGAGGTTCATCAATGCTAAAACAAAGGGACTGCAGGCAAATTCTAACGCACTCACCTTATGATAATATGTAATTGCAGCAGTGAAGTGATCCTGCAAAATGGTGAAAAAGGCAAATGTGAACTTGAGCTTTTAAGTGCATGTGATCTTACACTCAGAGGAGGGGAAAGGAGAGTATGTGAACTTTGGCAATCCTCAAGAACCAGCATTAAAAATTTGTCATGAGCCTGTTATGTGAACTTTAGCAGCGTACTTCTATGCCACATACACGGTTATGAAGTGATAAACAACAATGTCTTATAACCCCAAGTGAGATAATCTCCTTAATCCTTCATAAGGACCCAATTTAGTTCCACACATAAAGCAGGTGGCACCCCCTTTCTTACGGAACCAGTTAATGAATAAATTGTTATGTAAAACCATCATGTATGAAGATATCAAGGAAATACTTGTCATACAAGGTTAACTACAAGAGACTATTCTTTTACATAGAAAGCGGAAACCAAATCAATGCTACTTTGGATGTTCTAATTAGGATCTTTTAATTAACAAGTCATCTCTAATATGAAAAGATGGGGCACATTCAACATGGACCTCAAACGGCAACATATTCTTCCTCTGGCCAAACTCAAAAATTGCTTAGTCAAAAGCAAAACTATATGAAAGAGAGTTTGATATACCTGCAAATGATATGTGTATGCAAGACCAGCATACGTACTCAAGCTTCTATTTGATAATGCAAGTGCTTTCTCATAACAAGAAATTGCTTCCCTGTACAGCCTAATACAGAAATCTCACATGATTAGTTGTATAGGATATTACTATCAATTTAATAAGTTCATAACACACCCAAATAAGAATCTACAAAAACCAACGGCACATATAAAAAGAGCAAAATATTTTATTCTATGGATAATAATACTTAATACAGAAAATGGAAATCAGCAAGCAACACTACAGAGGATGTAATTCCTATAAAGCAACAACCACAAGATACTGTGGTAGGAGCTCAAGCACCCCTTGGATCATAACCTAAACTTTGGCTCGGATTGGGATACTACATTTTGCTTTTTACTTCTCCAAGTCATTAGGCTTCCTCCAAAAAAGGAGCAGTCTATTATTTCTCTCGAACACAATTCCCTTTCTGAAGTACCTTTCAAGTAGAGGAGTATTCTATAGACAGCTTGCAAATGCACTTCTAAGCTTGTGCATAAATTGACTCACTACACTCAATGCATATAAAACGTCTAGTCTTTTACATGACAAATATATTAACTTTCCCAATAACATATGATACATTCAAATTCCTTGGGTAGTCATTGCTTGAGGATCTTCTCCTCTTTATATTTTCAGTAAGGCTGTGACTTTTCCTACCTCTGTATGCTTGATGAACAAGGTCTGATCTCAACTTTGTTTGTAGCCCATGGATAGCATTACTCTTAGCAAATCTTCCAAATCATACCTAGGGAGATTGTTTAAGTCCATACAGTGTCTTTTTGAGCTTGCATGCCATCGCGAGGAGAGGGGGGGGGGGGGGAGGATCCCCATCCAAATTTTCTCTTCCAATTCCTCATATAGAAAGGTATTCTTCATATTGAACTTATGCAAGTACCAATTAAAGCTAGCAACTCAAGATAGTAGGATATGTACCATACTTCACCTTTGCAACAGATGCAAAGTTCTCTTAATAGTTAATTCCATAAGTCTGCGTATATCTTTTAACAACTAATCTTGCATTATATCTCTTAAGTTCCATCAAACTTATATTTGATAATGACTACCCATCTGCATCCTATAGGTCTTTTTCCCTTAATAGATCCACCACCTCTCAAGTCTGATTTTTCTTAAATACCTATATTTTAACATCTATAACATTTTCATTTTTTATCTCAAAAAAAAAACATCTATAACATTTTCTCATTCCTCCCTGGTTAAAGCATCAGATAAATGTTTTGGAACGATACCATGTTCAGGCTCATAAGAAAGTTTTTGTGAGTTTGGGAATAGTTTTCAAATGATATAAAAGTTGAAATTGGATAGAGTGGATATTTTGTGCATTCCTTAGTCATTTTTCTGAGTACAATAGGTAAATCAGTACAAAAAAGACAGTGATTCTCATAGTTTATCTCACTTCTAGCAATCAGTTAAGATTCTTGAACCTGTTTTCAAACATAATTGGAGTTTCCTTCCTTCAATTCACCTAAACAAAATATGGGTCCTGTATAGACTGCAGGTCAGGCTTATCTAAGTACGATAGGTAAATCAGTATCAGAAAAATAGTGATTCTCAGTGTTTATCTCACTTCCAGAATCCGATTCGGATTCTTGAACTTATTTCAAAAAGTAATCAGAGCTTTTTCTTCTTGAATACACCTAGACAAAATGTTAGTCCTCTACATGTTGAGGATCAGGCTTATCTTGTGAGGGTCTTGAGAGGGTTTCAGTTCATTTCATGGATTCTAATTTTCTGGTAAAGTGATGGGCTTAAATAATGAAGGCAAATTGTCTGATGGCAAAGTGTATGAGGACAGGGGAGGAATGTCAGAAAATGAGCTCCTGAGTCTCCCTTATCTTTTAGTGTAGCCTCCCTCTGAAGATAAGGTTGGTTAAACAATGACTTGGTCTTAAAAAAAGTCACAGCAGCTAACACATAGAATTTCCTGGTGGATGGGTAGTAACACTTAATATCTTTTTCAAGTTGAGGAATCCCATGCAAAGACACCTGATTGCCCTAAGGTTAAGTTTCTCTCTGTGGCTGATGTATGTGAACATAAGGAATACACCCAAAGACACAAGGTATAAGGCTATTGGTGATGCGTACTTCTGGAAAGAAAGTAGCTTCCATTGGACTTCAGAATTCTAGTACTCTAAATAGAAACCGATTGACAAGATATGTGGCAATTAAACACAACTTCCCTCCAGTACTATTTAGGTACATAATTTTAAAATAAGAAGGCACATGGGCTAGTAAGCAAATGGTTGTTTCTCCGTTTTGAGACTCTATTTTGTTGTAGAATATATACACAGGAAAACTCATGAATAATTCCTTCTTTCTGAAATAAGGTGATTAACATTTGGTTAAAGTAATATCAAACATTATTAGTTCTAAAACATTTAATTGTCACCCCAAATTGGATTTTAATCATGATGAAACTGGGTAATATTATGACTGAGTTCAATTTTAGATTTCAATAGAAAAATCCAAATAAGCCAAGTATAGTCATCAATAAAGAAAATAAACCACTGTGCATCAGAAAGAATATTAGCGGGACCCCAAGCATCACTATGAATTAACTGAAAGGAAAAATAACTTCTTTTATTACTAGGAATAGAAGTTACACTAGTGTTTTACTAGTTCACATAAATTGCAGTGTAAATTTTTGTTACTATAATTAGAAAATAAAGAGGGAAAATGACCCTAAGAATGAAGAAAGAATGGTGCCCTAATCTCTTATGATACAACCATAGCTTGTCTAATGTAGTGGTAGAGAGAATGGTGTTTGGTACATCATGTGTATCCAAGAAGCATAACCCATCCTAAGTACACATCCAATCATCGTCCCCGAATTCAAATCTTGAAATTCACAAAGGGAATGAGAAAAGATCACTTTGCAATTAAATCACGAAATAATTCGTTTACTAATATAAACTTTGTACACAATTTGGATTCATGAACATCCCAAAGAGTGAGGTAGGCGTCAAGTCTTATAATGTCAATTTTTGCTACTATGGTTAATGAACCATAAGCAGTGACACACTCCTATTGCTGGAACATGGAGCGTAAGTCTCAAACAATTTAGGAGAGTTTATCATATGGTCAATAGCTCTTGAGTCCACTATCCATGAAATATCAAGAATTTGTTTGCGGCATCTAAATCATGAAAAATAGGAAATATTTCTGAATGTGCTATGAAACCTGTACCTTTAGGTTTTTCAAGTTGCTCAAATCACATTCGTAATCACCAGATTTATGTCTTGAAATCACAAGTCTCTATGTTCTTTTCCTCCTGAGCTACATATGTTTGTCCATGATTTTTCTTGTATCCCTAATCCTTATAAGATGTGGTCGGCTTCTCATGGAGCTTTCAACATTTTTCCTTGCTGTGCCTTGGTTTGTTGTAAAAGGTACACCAGAGCGTTTACCTGTTGTCTCCATTAGCAGTGGAGGTCTCACTATGATTTGGTTCCTTCTCTAATTGTCGAGGTTTGAAATTTTTACTTACCATGGTGGAACCTTCAATTGTGCAGGATTCAAGCATAACTACCCTTTTACTTTCCTCTCTGCTGATTAAAGATATTACTCCATTGAGAGGCGCTATCTCTTATTTCTCCAGAATCTAGACTCTTACCTGATCATATTTCTCTTTGAGCTCTAATTGCCTTACTGCAATTTGGTTCCTTCTCTAATTGTTGAGTTTTGGAATTTTTACTTACCATGGTGGAACCTTCAACTGTGCAGGATTCAAGCATAACTACCCTTTTACTTTCCTCTCTGTTGATTAAAGATATTATTCCATTGAGAGGAGCTATCTCTTATTTTCCAGAATCTAAACTCTTACCTAATCATATTTCTCATTGAGCTCTGCCATGGTAAACTCTATCCTTTTCAACAAATTTCTTCAAAGCGGTTGTGTCTTTACTACTTTCTATAGTGATACTATGATACTAATCAAGCTCCGGCCATATGTCTTTCAAAAGGTTTGAATACTCAGTCACTGTCTTGTTACCTTATTTAGTTGTACAAGTTTTAACAGTCAAATCATACATCTGTGCTGCATCTTTCCATTTAGAATGAATCTCCTGGATTGAATCCCAAATATCATTTGTTGTGGGCAGGCACATAATTGGCTTACTGATCTCTGGTGTCATAGAATTCCAGAGCCAAACCATAATCATATAATTTTCCTCATCCCAAGCATAAATAGTTGGATCTCCTAACTTTGGTCAAGTTTCTAAGAGGTGGCTAAGCTTTCCTCGACCCTTGAGAGTGGCTCAAATTAATTGTGACCAACTCAGATAATCCTTGCTATTGAAGCGATAGGCAACCTGAATTGGTTGAAATTGACTGCTATTTTGTAACAAGTTTCTCATTAGGAAGTTGGTGTCTATAAATTGAAACGTAACATCCAACATTCTTCAAGACATTTTAGGGCTTACCGGACTGATGGTGACTAGCTAGATAGATTCAAGCACTGTTGCAGAAAGCTATGCAACTGGTGGGGCAGAGGCTGGTGCAGCAGAGGGCAGGTGTTCAACTAGGTGGTGTGGCAGCCAGGAGCAACAGGGAGGGCTGGACAACACAGACAAATGGTAGAGATGCGCTTGGACAGAAATGCGCGAGACTGAAGGCCAGTTGGGGGATTTTGGCATCGGCGATGAAAGCTAGTTTGACTGCTGCTAGTGGCCGGCAGTTATCACTGGTGACTAATCTAGGGCGGCCAACTATGAAGGCTAGCCTTACCTCTTTAGGTATTTTTTTTTTCTATTTTGACAATGAAGGCCAATTATGGCTTGTGAAAGAGTTTTGGGTTTTTTCAATCTAGTGCTCTGATATCATGCAGAAGAATGAATTGTTGTGTATTTTATTCAATATCAGGGACCAATATCTACAAGTCCCTAGCAATCATACAAGGAAACCTTATAAAGGTTATGCAGGCTATATTAATAGTATGTAATTTACCCTACTTTCCATACAAAGACACTTCCCAACAGCACACAAATTAGCACACAAAACAGAACATACTTTAGCTTCCTGTATGAATGAGCAAGATTGACCACAGTTGGTTCCCACGTTTCACTTAAAGGGCAGGGGATGTGAGCTAATGTCATCTCAAACCACCGCACAGCTTTATCATACCTGAAATCAAGTGTCGAAAATTTTGGTCCAAAGTATCAAGGACGATCCATTTTGATATGACTCATTTTACAAGAGAGAAGGAAGTGCCAATTGTAAAATTTTGGAGCACAAATAGAACTTACTAAGTATTGAACAAGGCCTTACTTCTTATATTTCATAACATGCACCAATTTCATTATTTATGAAGTTAATAGATCAGCCTCTCAAGAGTACAATTAAGGAATGATTCAGATAGTGCAATGAGCGAAAATTTCCTTACTCTTTCATATTATATGCAACAACTCCAAGTTCATTATAAACAAGGGGGTCCGAAGGGCAGATAGTTTTCGCCTGCATGAAAAACTGAAAAAACAACCGGATCAAAATACTGAATAATTATCAGCACTGAGATTATTCAATATTATTAAGATAGTGAAAATGGTATGCCTAATACCCACACTGAGCTGTTTCTAGAGACAACACAGAATCCAGGAAGAAAAACATCACAGGAACTACCAAAAAAACACTGATACATTTGGTTAAAAAAGTTAACGTTATGGAACATAAACACAATAAAAATATGAGAAAGACTGAATGAAGATATTGTTCACTAATTCTCTTTCCAATTCAACCTAAGTAATTTCGTACCTTTTACTGAGCTAAGTAAATAGAGAAACCCATCACCACAAATTCAAAACAAAAGGTTGAACTAGTTTAAGGGAAATTTTCAACACAAAAGGTCGATACAATTCCCCTCCCTGTGATGTAACCTTATTCCAATTCAAAGCTTGTGGTTTCTTCTATTAAGTTTAATATCCTGTGATTTAGTTTTTTACCATTTCACATTAGATTACTAACTTTTAGGCTATTCTCTTGTAATCTTTCTTTTGTTTTTCCTCCTAGTTTGGGTTTATTTTGCCTTCAATTTCCACATGTTAATTGATTATAAGACCAAACACGTGCTAATATCCTCTAAAAACCTAATGTTTTTATGTAAAGTAACAAAAAACTAAAGCACATTTAGTGAACTGTTACAAATATATATATATATATATATATATATATATGGTTTGAACTGGAATAAGATTAAAGCACATGAGATAAATCTGTACTTTTCCCTTAGTTGAATTGTGAGTCAAATGTGAAATTAATAAATCAGTAATATGGGATGAAAAAAAAATCTTATTTATCAATAGACAAAAAGACAAATATATTTTTGTTATGCTCCTATGCAAATATGACATACATTTTAGAATGAGACTAGACTTCATTTTCCAGAATGGATCATGATTCTTTACAAAATAAACTGAAAATAAACAATGAACTGAGATCTCAAATTCAAATTCCATTTCCCCCTCCCTCCAGAAAGGAAATCATAACATACGCTAATCTTGTAACATTTCAAGATCAGTCACCAAACAAGTCATTGCAGAAACATCCATTTGAAGACTATGTAATGTCCTGAATTTTGGAGATATCAAATTGAGTCATTCAGCTCCAAATATGTCAGCAAAACGTAATGGATCAAGACTCTATTAGAGAAGTTTGTTCAGTTTTGTATTTCAATTCTGTTTTAGGCATGTTCAGTTTCCTCTAGAGTAGCTGTGCAATTTCCAGCTGTAGCTAAGAATGTATGAAATGAGTTCCTTTGTTGTGCGGGCAGTTAAAGAAAATGTAGTGGACCAGCTCACAAGGTTTGAATCTGGTTTCCAGTGCCTTCCAAACAAAAAATATAAGTAGAAATTCTTGGAGAGCCATGATGAGTGTCAAAATGGAGAGGCCTCCATTCATGGGTCATGTCCGGCTCGTGAGGTCAAAGTGATTTTTTGAAAATAAGAGTGTAGTATTAACGAGCACCAAGAGTGGGGTAATAGAAGAAGAGGAATTGGCGGGAGACTGGTAGGTGGAAACCATAGCAGAAGTCTGTGGATGAAAATTCTAGTGGGCTGCCAGGAATTTTTAGCATGCACAAAATGTTGTATCGGAAAAGGTGATAAAATAAGCTTCTGGGAAGATGAATGGGATGGAGACATTAAATTAAAAGACAGATTCCCAAGAATATATGAGATCATGCAAAAAAGGGACACCAAAGTTAAGCAGGCATATTTTGGGGATGGGGAATACAAATTCTGGGATGTGCAAGTTAAAAGAAATTTGAATGATCGAGAGATAGATGAGTTTCAACAATTAATCATTACGGTCTCTCAAGCAAAAATGGGTCAACATGAGGATTTTAAACAATGGATGCCAGAAAAAAGTGGGGTATTTACTGTAAAATTGTTTTACCAACAACTCGAAGCAGATACAAGGATAAAGGGGACAGATTTTCCACATAGGCAAATATGGAAGACGAAAGTACAGCGAAGAATGGGTTTTTTCGCATGGGAAGCTTGTAGAGAAGGTATATTAACCGTTGATATGTTAATGAGGAGGGGCAGATGCTTGCTTAATCGTTGTTTCATGTACAAAGCTAATGAGGAATCATGTAATCACTTACTGCTAGGGTTTCCACTGACTTACAAATTATATACAATGATTTATGGACTCTTCGGAATAAATTGACCAATTGCAGACTCCGTGAAACCTGAAATATGGGCATAGACGGGTTTGTGCAAAAAGAGAAATAATTTTATGATTATTCCATTATCGGTTTTATGGTAGTATGGAAGAGAGAAACTCAAGAGCTTTCGAGGGAATTGAAAAATATTTCAATTGTATTATGGATAGATGGATACAAACTTTTGATTTTCTATTGTTCGGTCATGATGTTTCTGATGTAGACGAATTTGGAATGGTGCTACATCATTTGATAGACATGTAAATGCTGTGTAATTGGGTGGTACCCTCTTGGTACCAATCTCTTAATACAACTTCTTTTACTTCAAAAAAAAAAATTAACGAGCACCAAGAGAGTGGAACCCGTATAACAAAACTCATGTCTATCAACATATAAATCAAGTCCCTTTAATCCTCACTGGTGTAAAGATGACGATCCTTTATCAAAAGACAGTCTAGAACCAAGTATTCTTACTCCTATCAAAAGACTATTTGATGCCTTCTATTTTTTAAAAAATAAAAAGTGTAAAGTGTGATATTAATATGGACACCAAAGGGGAGCCAATCCATGTACAAAAGTAGAAAAGCCCATCCGATGCCCTTGAAGACTCTTCTATTTCTTTCTTCTGATAAAACCCATAGTGTGATTAGCAGGATAATGCCTAAAAGTCTTGTTATATCTTTTATCCCCATGGATGCCGATCCAAGCCCATACTCCTCTTTCATCAAACCTGTCATGGCCAGTTTACCCCCATAAAATTATTAGCCAAAACCAAAAGCCAGTAGGAAACAGGAAATGAAGGAAGGATGCAATTGACCAAATCTGCAGCTCTCTTACAAAAGAGACAACCACTCATGATGATCTTCCTACTCTTGATCAAGTTGTCTACAGCAAGTATGCAACTTCTCATCACTTCCCACACAAAGAAGGCAACCTAGAAGATGCTTTGATTTTCCATATTAGCTTCCATGTGAGCTTTTCTAAGGTCCTTCAGTTTGTGGCCAAATGGGAATAGAAGGATTTGACCAAAAAGGTCTCCCTCAAGCTAAATTTCCATACCGGGTTCACCCGCAACTTCATAAAACCATTCCCATCGAGAGACATTGGGTTAAACTGGCATTCTCATTTACCTCCCAATCACTGAGGCTCCTTGCTAGGTCCACAGTCCAACCTCATTATCCCTTGGGAATGAGACAGAATCTGCCACAATCGCCTCTTTATTCCGGGCCAAAGAGAAAATCATTGGAAAACAGTGCTGTAACTTGTCTCCTTCCATGCATCTCAATGTGATGGTGCAACTTCCATTCATAAGGTATTATCATTTTCTAGGGTGCTGATGCAAGTGACTAGAAAGGAAGCAGAAGTGACAGGAAAAATTGGAGGCACAACAGTTGCACTTGTGATTTTTCAGACAGCGCTGACCAACAAAGACCCAAATCTAGGACCAAGCAGATACTAGAGATTGGGAATCAAGCAGAGATCAAGGATCCACACCCAGGCAAAGACTCTATAATATAATGGAAATTTTTGTTTTTAGTTAAGGTATTACTGAATTTTCAGTCAAAATGTTTATATTGTGACATTTCCATCAATTTAAGGTTGAAATGGCTGGTCTCTGAAGAAATAAAAATAGCACAAACTAGGAAATTCCTGGTCAATAAGCCATTATGATCACTAGCTCCCAAACTAGGGACCGGGACACAAAAACCAAGACCGACCCAAACTTATTGCTTGACCCAACCTTCATGTGTTTGTTATAACTAACATACCCAGAAAACTTGTTATCAAAAATTCATCATGCAATTCAGAATGACAATCTAGTAATTGAGATACAAGAGAGTAAAGTGGGTTCCCAAATCAAAATATTCGAAGATTCTGCACACAGAACCTTAAGATTTTCACACGCCTAATTCTATGTGTCACTAAGAAGACCAAAAAGATTATTCTACATCTCTAAACATCAAATGTAAACAACAAATTATAACAACACAGGAAAGATCAGCCCAGAAGATAGATCTGGTTTTAAGTGAAAGTAACTAACAACAATGAATTTTCTCTCCCCCCAGAAATTAGAGCCACAAATGAAAAATTATATCGATTTCAGATATAATGTGTCACCTGCTCAGCAAGCTTAAAGCTGTGAGTTCGCATGTACTCCATCCCAATGTACAAAGTTGGTAAATGGCACCTGGAATAAGAGAACATCAAGACACCTGTAAAAGGACAATTCATAAATAATAAGACTTTCAACTATACTTTATATAAAGAGTCGAAATACTAGGAGATCAGTACCACATCTATGAAATTAATCACAACACTTTGCTAACTTTGACAAAGAGATTAAGACAAAATTATATAGGAATTCAGAGCATCGACACAAGCAGACGCCTACAACATCTTAAACCATGGGGAAAAATAAAGGTGGATGGGAAGTAAGTAGATTGAAAAGTCCAGCAACATAATCAAATCAAGGAGGTATAGATAAAGAAATTCACAACCAAAAAGAAAGAAACGGGAAAAAATATCCAGTAAGAAGTTACAAATACAGAAGAAAAGTACCATCATGTTCCTATATTGTGATCACTTTGCAGGAAGATTAAATAAATAAAATAGAATAACAATAATACAAATTACCCAGGAATTAACCGAGCAGCGGTACGATAAGCTGACATTGCCTGATCACCCTCGTCACGAGCGGCAAAAGCATTTCCATAACCTATCAAAGCAGGTGCAAATGCTCCATCTAGGCTAGTAGCTTTGCTGGTGTAGAAATAAAAGTTAAACAAAAAAATAATATCATGTTAATGCCAAATCAAGCCTATCAAATAAACATAATGTTTCATTGAAGGAGCACAGAATAAAAATTACATCCATAATTGGTTTGTAAAGAATTCCTGATTAACTAAACTCAACCACCTAATAATATACAATAAATATTTATTTGAAGAAACTAGTATAAAATAAATAAATAAACACATTTTGAAGGAAAATAGATGCAAAAGGAAGCTTCAGCACCTTCAGGACTTCGAAATGTTTACCTGAAATAACGGCGTGCTTGATCATACTTCTTGATACAATAGTAGTAACAACCAACAGCAAACCATGATAAAGCCCTACAGATCAGATGTCCTAATAAGTAAATTCTAAATGCAAATATCAAAAAGTGCATCTCCAAAAACAATGTTTCAGGAACATAAGTTCCCATAAATTAAACTTGATATATCAGTCATTATTGTTGATGATCACTTTATGTTGAAACCATTTCTTCCTTACAACTACGACTGATTGATTATAAACAAAGCTTAAACTAAAATTCGATCTATGCATTATCTTCAACATAAAAGAATCAGAAGAAAGAATGTATGACATGCATGTTATCAAGGTCTATGAGAGTAAACATCAGACTCGTGTTTATTCTCACTTTTGAGGATAATCCTTCACCAAATTGCATGCCATAAGATAGAGCTCATTTGAATGGCCAAGCTCCATAGCTGCTGTTAAATGTACTAAGGTGCTTTTCAGATGGAAAGGATCTTTTTCAAGCAGTCTGCAAAAGAAAAACATAAAAATCCAGACAGATAAAGTACTGATCATAAAGTGTAGCTATGTTTTTGTATAAAATTTAGTTTTCAACTTACACAGAAGTTAACTCAAAGCACTTTTGATATTCGCCACACTGATGATAGTACTCTGCTTTGCAGGCCAAAATATCAGTGTTGTTTTTTAAAGTACAGATCAGGGATGAACTACTGCTACAGCTTTCTTTTTCAAGCTCCCTGAATTTAGTTTCTACAACATTTTCTTTATCAAACTGTATAAAAATAAAAAGAAAAGGAGCTGGTTATTATTATATTATATATAGTATGCAATAAGAGGTTGAAATTTATATGAACTGTCACCGAAACAAATGAATTCCCAAATAAGCAATATGGAATATCTTCAAAATCTCACATTTGGAATAATAGATTTCAAGTGCCATCCATGCATACCTTCTTAACTAAACATGAATAGAAAGAAGAGAGCCATCCATCTTCTGGACCAAATTGCAATGATGATAGTAGATTTGTTTCTGAAATGAAGAAGAAAGAAGACTTTAGATTCAGGCAGACTGCTTATTTGTGCAAGTCAGAAGCAAGCTTAAATGAAGTATGTGGATGAATGAAGGTGAAAAATAATAGAGCTTAGAATTTTTTCAAAATAGCAAATCAAGAATGACTTCGTGAATCCATTCTGACTATTTAACATTGAAAATAAATTTTTAATCAACATCATATGTAGATATTTGTAATAAAGCTCAGACAAAAATAGTTTGTGAGAGCTCATACCTTCCTCACTTGTAAGCATGTGATTCTCAATAAGGCACTCTAAAGCCTGAGAAACAAAGGCAATATGACTATGAATATTTTTTAATAAAATGTAAATCATGTCCTACATTGAGGAATTAATTTACCATATGTTGCCTAGAAATTAGCACAACTACTAACTAGAAGTTCTAGTCTTCAGAAAAGAATGAACGTTGAGTTTCATGGGAAACTGAAAATGCCAAAATAGTTACCAAAAATTTTGAATAATGGAAGTTATCCTTTTATAGGGAGTCAAGGATAGAGATCTAAAGAGTCTACAGCCTTAGTTATTATATGCACAATGAACATAAGGACAATGACAACAAACACAACAACAAGAGGCCAATACCTCATAACACAATGGATCAGCTTTGATAGCAGCTTTGTACCTGAAATCAAAACAATCATGTAGATCACTAAGAGCATTCAAAAATTTTTAATGTAATACAAAGTTCAATGCCTTAAAACAACTTAAAGAAACAAATATAATTCATTTCCTCTAGAGTGAGTAAGTAGCATTACATGAATAAGAAGAATAGTTAGAAACTATCATTAAGAAAAAATTGGCATATACTAACCATTGTCGAGCCAAGGCACGATTTTGCAGAGCTTCACATGCTTTGCCTCGTAGAAAGCATATTGCAGAAGAAATCTGTCACAAAGTAAAAAAGTCATATTGTTCCAACCTTTAAGCAAAAGGTAACATCTTTGAACCTTTATCTGGGCTAACTACAGATGCATGTCTTCCTTTTTCTCTCTTTCCCAGCTATATTAAGGATAATGATTCCATGTGATTAACAAAAACTAGGAAGCCAAGTGCTTTCCAGGTCCAAAGACAGCATATGAATTGCTTATTACGAAATGAATAGAACTAGCCTAACCTAAAAGAAAGCAGTCCATTTTACCAGAACAACACCCAGTACCATATCAATTTCAGGAAAAAATATGTAAGGTTCCCTACTTAAGGATCAGATTATGGGTCTAGAAATAGATAATTTAAAACAGGATTAAAGTTTTTTGCAACTTTCCTTTTTCTCTTTCCTATTGTGACAGAACTTAGTACTCCTTAGATACAATCCTAAGATCCCAGATTTTAGAAAAATAATAATAATAATAAGTGACTTTGTTGAACAAGTTCTACTTATCCATTTCTGAACTCCAAAGAGTTTCTATCATCAATTATCAAATTGACAGCCACTAAGCAGTTCTTCTACAGTTATATTAAGCTGAAAATAAAACTGAAATAAGCCACCCGATAAAACTGAACAGAAAGAAAACTAACAATTGCATATGACAAATAAAAGAAAAAGAAATTATACTTGTTCTGAAGAAGCCAATGAGAACAGTTTTCACCCTTTGACTTGGTAATTCTTCTTTTTCTCATGTGTAAAACACTTGTAAATCTTTCCATAAAGCTGTCACATGAGCTTACATGTGTAAAACACTTGAGAAGCCTAGAACTTATGAGGTATTTGATGTTTGCCAAACATGTAAAAAATTTAAAAAATTGTTAGAGAGCTTATAAGTTCTTGTTGGCCAGCTTATAAAAGGAACCAGACACCCTTCTGCATAGGAAGGGACGAGGTCAACTTGTTTCCTTTTATCAAATTCCATACTTCTAGGCTCCTAGTGTTTAAGACATTTCACACATGTGTTCGGTTCAATATCAATAAGATGCTTGTTTAGGCAAGAGGAAACAGTCATGCACTCCTTGTATTACTATTTATCAGGAAAGAGAATTGAAGGTGCACACACTAAAGACACCGTTGATTCCAACTATTTGCTACACTAAGGATATTAAAAGTGCCAATCCTAGAAAACAGAGATAAGAATGCATTAGAAATAGAACAAGATTGGAACAGGGATAGTATTCTAATCTTGTTTTAGGACCAGTCGAGTAAAGTTTATCTTTATCTGTTAAAAATTATGTAGATTTATGACCCTTAGTTAGCCAAGTAGGAATCATAAAATTATTTACAAAGAATTCAAGGATGGAATTAAGGTGGTTCAATTGTAAATAAAACATGAATATGTACTTATATATGTGATCAAATACAACAACTCACTCTGGCTACTGGTGCCAATGTAGAGTAGGAACCAAATATAGCCTAAAAGGTATATCATAAGGATTGTATTTACACGTAGTTACATAATTACCTTGTTAGCTTACATCTTTTTTCACCTCTGTTCCTAAAAGTATCTCAAAAAGCTAACGTTAATTGCCTTATAAATCTTTGAAAAATTCATTAGGGTAGTCAATTAGGACGATTATAAGATTGTATTTTGAAGACCAAACTAAAGAAAGTAGTTATAAACAAATGCACCTGTAGAAACTTGCTAAAATGTAATAAACTAATAAATAAGCTTACATTGATCTCTCGATCCTCCCCATCTTTGTCCAAGTACATGACATTGCCATCTTTTGTATCATATACATTCCCATTCTCATCAACCTTAGCCTCACCAAGCATCAACATACACTGATCCCATTCCTTCAACTCTTCCTGGTGATGCACACAAAGAAAAGTTCACAATCACCAAAAACCCTAAACCCGAAAGCCCCAATTACATTACAAATAAAAAATAAAGGAAACAGATAGCTCATAAAATAAATGACATTAATAAAGCAGATTGAGGGAGAGTTGGAAAGGAAGATTAATTACGAGGCACTTGGCGGCGAGATAGCGAAAACGGAGGTCTCGGAGCACGATTTTCGAGGCATTGAGTAGGTGGAAAGCACGGCGGTAGTGGCGGCCAAGGAAGAGAGCCTGCGCCTGCATGTAGATGTCAGCCGGATCATTGGTCAGCGCCGCGACCTTGTCGGCGAAGAATATTGCCGAAGAGTACAGATGCTTGCTTACACAGTCTCTCACCACGCCACGGAGCCTCTCTACCTCCTCTTCTCTCATTTTTTAACTTCCTCTTCTTTTTAATTGAGAGCTGAGACTTGAGAGACTATGAACCAAAAGCAGAAAATAACCAGCGTAATCCTGGTGAGTTTGTTTGCCGAGGAAGTGGTTTTCTCTGTCTGGTTTTCCTGCGTTTTGAATGAAAAGGGTTTTCCGCTTCTGAGCGACGGAAAAAGTCGACGAGTGAGTCAGTGACCGAGTGAGTGGAAATGAGCGGGAGTTCGATTTTTTTTTTTTTTTTTAATTTTCGATTTCTTGTGGGCTTTTGGCCCATAAGCTACTTCAAACCGCAAAGAGTTTTGGGTTAATTTTTATAAATTATTTAAAGCATATTTTTTAAATGTAGTTGTTCTTTGTTATAGATTTAATTATTTGAACCCCAATCCTCAACTGCAAACCCGAATCCAAATTCCCAAATTCAAATCTGAATCCAAATACCCAATTTTGAATCTGAATCCAAATCCCAAATTCAAATCCAAACCTCAATCTCCAAATCCAAATTCTCGAACTCAAGTCCTAATCATACCCCTCATTTTATTTTAAAATTACTTTATAATGAGTACTTGTTTCTAACCTACTGTAGTAAGAGGGAAAAAGAATCTCTCTTTCTGCTACTCTAAGTTTCCAAATGGAGAATGGGACCTGAAAATCCAACTTGAGTTGCCTTTTGTGTTTCTAGGCAATTAGGGTTATGAATTTTCTCACATAACTCCATTGTAAAGAATTTAAAGCATTCATGGTTTGATACAGTAAGTTCAATGAACTAAGAAAATTTCACTTCTCTAGCTTGTATCCCTGCAATATTACAATAAAACTCAACTTATAGATATGGAAACTACGAATTTGTTTAATTTGTTTCCCGATGCCTTTAGGTTGAGCAGCAGCCAATTTTCTTCAGGGCCGACACATCATTTTTGACATCTATTGTCTCTCCCTTTGCAGGGACAGATGATCCTCCATTTTCTCCTACTTCAACTGCTTTCCGACTCACAGTATGGTAAATCTGAGTTAGAACTTCAGCAAATGCATTTTCCACATTTGTCGCCTCCAGTGCTGAAGTTTCCATGAAGTAGAGTGACTCTCTTTCGGCAAAAGACTTCCCATCTTCTGTTGTCACTGCAACAAGATGACGAAGATCTGATTTGTTTCCAACAAGCATCACAACAATGCTAGGATCCGTGTGGTTTTTCAATTCTTTTAGCCATCTCTCAACATTTTCAAATGTTGAATGACGGGTAACATCATACACAAGCAGTGCTCCTGCTGCTCCACGGTAATAAGCACTGGTGATGGCCCGGTATCTGTGAAGGAAGAGAGCAATAAAGTTGAGTATTTGATATGTGTTATCACAGCATTGCAGAATCTAAGGTCATTAGACAAAAGTATGATGTGAGCTCTTATCTATAACTTATGCAAGTACTTCTCAACATTTCTTCTATTATAAAGTGATTCATGAAAGCAATTCAACAGGCAGAATCCAACATATTATCAAGGTCCTCGCGAGAAGACTTCCTATTACGAAACAAGTTAGCATTAACATGCCAGAAAACACAAACCTCCGAATGCTATAGTTTCTCTGGTATTTTTTCTCCCGTTTCCAGGTTAATGGTTTGCAAGAAAGGGCACACCATGGAAATTGACCAGAACAAGCCTAGTTCCAATAGTGAGGATTTGCACCATAAACCCTGCATAGGCGGTGCAAGCCCAAAAGCCTACAGAAGAAGAGTCATAGAGCTCTTTGCAGGACTACTGAAAGCTTATAATAGGCTCACTTTTAATGGACATCAAAATCAGTTTCTCATATTTCACTATCTAATACTTTATCGACAGTAAGCACAGTAGTGGTCATCTGGGTTGCATAATTCCACCTAGTCAGGCATACAGACATGTCATTCAGATGTTAAAGAACATGTATTAATTGCTAAGTAAAGATAATCTGACAAGACAAGTGAAATATTATTTGAAACATGCATCTAAGCACACTCATCGTCATGTAGAACTTCAAATTTCAGAAGGGTATGGAACATCTCATGTTGATTTAGGTAATCGTATTGCAGAGTTATTTATAATTCCAACCACGGATTTTAGTATCAACTTTATTTACAAATCAGGAGAGGTAAAGGTCTGATAAAACATAGAAGGAAATCAAGTGATTTATTAGCAATAAACCCTCCTTGAAAATTAAAATGGATATCACTATAAAGAAAGTCATTCTGCATTACAATTTGTTCATTTCATATCCAGAAGCACAAACCTCAACATCTATCGGAAGGAGGACCAAAACATGCCTCCATAAGACTGTATTGAGGCAAAGATGGATGGATATTCAAGAATTTAGACGCAAAATTGTCAATTGGTCAAATCTAAGCATGGATCTACTCAGATAGTAGTTGGAGTCGCGGTCCTACTAGAGTTCCCTCATCTAATCTAGAGTTATGCCAAATCCACAATTAAATTTGCATTCAATGCTTCCATTTGGATCACAGCTTTGATGTGAAATGGGCATTTATGGAATACTTTGAACAAAATGATTATCAAATGCCTTCAATTGCTATAAGTACAGAACAGAAGCATAAGACAATTCCAACACAAAGTTGTACCTTTCGAAAATAACTTCAATGGTGTACTTCAAGGATAAGATATTAAGCAATTTAGTACTTAGGAAAATCATAAACAGAGCCAAAACAAAATAACTCCCAACAAGTAAAAGTTGCAAATTCATAACTTTTCCATACAATTCTCAAATATGTGTCCTGAAAAACAGAGCGTCTCACGACCCAAGATCCTAACAAGTAAACTAATATTAACATTCTATTTCCGTTACTTGCCGCATGCATATAACACAATATTCAGGGTAGAACCACAAAAAAAACCTTGTTGAAAAATGCAGCAGTAAAAAAAATAAAAAAACACAACACAGTGAAATTTCGAAACTTCTATCCAACAGTGCAAAACAATAATAGAGAGACATAAAATTTGTTTTTTTTTTTGTCACAGAAGTTGTCAAAATATAGAACAGCATAGCAAATTGAGAAACAATAGCTTTGTTTCCTAAGCTTCTGCTTTAATTGTCTGTTGTAGGTATTCTCATTTTTTTTCCCAGCTGCACCTATGTTTCAAAGATTAGGCCTTTAGTCCCCTTCGCCTCCCCCCACCCCGCCCTAACCAAAAGATCTGGCTTCATATAAATCCAAGTGCAATAGTCTTGCAAAGACAAGAGCAAGAAACAACAAAAAACAAAAAATTGGATCTACTAATAGTCTAGTACCCACAGAGTAAACTCACCCGGCAAACTCAACAAGATCCACAATCAAACTCCAAACAAAACCAAATATAAACAGGCTCAGAAAATAAAAGTTGATCTAGCAAATGGCAATCAAACAACCATATTACAGAAGCAAAGCATCAAAACTTGAAAGAAGATTTAAAAAAAAAAAAAAAAAAGCAGCGAGACAAGTAAAAGGTACAGTAGAAAATAGAAGGGACCTTTCTTGGCCAGCAGTATCCCAGATCTGAGCCTTTATGACTTTGCCGTCAACGTTGAGAGTGCGAGTAGCGAACTCAACGCCAATGGTGGACTTGGACTCGAGGTTGAACTCATTCTTAGTGAACCTGGAGAGCAGATTCGACTTACCAACACCCGAGTCCCCAATCAACACTACCTTGAAGAGGTAGTCGTAGTCATCTTCAGCTCTGTACCCTGCCATTTTAGAGAGAGAGAGAGGAAAAAAAAAGTTGCAGGTGCTTGAGAAGAGCGTGAAGTGAAGTGGGAAGCGTGAGAGTGATTTTTGAAAAAGCGCCAGAAGAAGTGTGAAAAGGAAAAGGTTCCGGTGAGAGACCTTCACCGTTTTACACTGAGCTGTCCTTTTTAATCACTTTTGTTTTCAAATAAATAAAATTTATAATTTATCATTATCCCTACTTTAAAAATCATAAATTAAAAGAAGAATTCTTAATTTTTAAAAATATTTATAAATATATATTTCTATTTTTAAAAGATAAATAAAAACATAAATTCGTACATAAAGTTTACGATTCCTTCTCCTTAAAAATTTAAAAGTTTCTATTTTATTACCCACGTATTTTTACTTGTTACAATATGTTTGGATAAATTATGTGTGTAATTTATTTATTAATCCTCGTAATAGCAATACTTTTAATTTAATTAATTCAAATATAGTTTAACTACATAAATATTTATATTGAATTCATTTTAAGATACAATGTGTCGAAGATATAAAATTAAATAACAATTAAATTATTCTAAATCACATTTATTACGTGTTTTTATTATTTACTATTTAACTCATGAGAGTATAAATTTATTATTGTGAAATGTAAGATATGAATAATTAATTTAATTATGTATTAAATATTTAACATATAAAAAAATTACTTATAAAATAATAAATGTAAAATTTAAATCAAAATACAACAAATTTATATCAAACATAATGTTATTACCTGATTTTTGACTCAGATAATATTTTTTTATTTTTGCGAGCTAAAAATTAGAGATTCGATTTTTATAAAGTACGAAAATGGTATTTGGGCCGGAGTCTTAAAACTATGAGATGAGTAAATGCAGTGTATGGACTAGCCCAAATGAGAATTGGACTCTCTCTTAACCCAAAACCAAAAGCTTACATCATAAATTTTTCAGTTGTACCCAAACTTTTATAATATTTGCAAATTAAACCCCACAAAAAGTTTCAATCATAACGTTCCCTAATTTCGTTCATTCAACACAAATGATTCCTTAAAGAAAGAAAAAGAATTGGACCCCACCCCCTTATCTTTTCCACGGTCTGATTGATGATCATGATCGTGATCATGAATCCCCATGCACCGGAGACCCACCTTATCACTTCCGAACACCCCCGTATCCTTTCAAAAGCCCAATTCAAAATTCAAAATCATCATCACTAAACCCACAAAAAAACCTGATAATCATGAAACTCACGTTGATCAACCTGGGACCCATGATTAACCAGGATGGACCAGCAATGCACGAAATAAACTCTCTCATCTGATTGACCAAACAGTCCGCTTCCACTTTCTTCTCCCCGAAACGACATTAATTCCTTTCTTCTTCTACACCCAAACACCAAACCAGAACCGCACAGTATCCAGAATCCACCACATATTATCTAAACCTTATAAGAAATTAAACGATGATCTCCAATCTGCAGCCGGACTTGGTAGTGTCGCCGACTGAAGAATATTCGTCATCGGTGACATCATCGCCGATGAGTAATTCGACAACGACGTCGTTGAGGAGCCCGAGCGTTCAAGTTGTGTCGAAATCGGTGTCGGAGAGGCTGCTCGGGAAATTCTTCGATGCGTCGCAGTTCGATTTTGATTACGAGAAGAGTGGTTTATGGTCTCCGCCAGTACGACGAACGGCTTTCTTGGATTCGCCGGGTAATATGATCTGCTCCGACGAACAAATGCTCTCTAAACTCAACAAGGCTAAGAAGAGTTACATGAGACGCATTTTCTGTTTCCATTAGGTATGAATTACCTTGCAATTATAACTCATTTCTCTTTTCATTAATTAAATTAATTGGTAATTTTATGCATATACACATACGCACATATATAATATATAATGTGCATGCATGTGTGCATGCATGCATGTAATTATGAAAGAGATAATCATCATTCCATTTTATTTCTTTCTTCCTTTTTTTCCTTTTTGGGACACAACTTTCATGATTATTTATATGTATATATATAGCATAATTTCAAATAAGTGTTTATGTAGAATTAGGTATATAATTTCAAACAACTTATATATATATATATATGAAATTAATTATAATTTTGTTCAAACTTTAAAAAATTACATGTAATTATCTTTCTATATAATAATTGAAACTCAAATAATTGACATAAATATTTAACTTTTTGTACTCAATATCTTTATATTTAATACTCTCTTTGTTTATTAATAATTTTTTATAGTCAAATGATTTATTTCTGTTATTTATAAAATATGGATTCGAGTTTTGAATTATATGTCAGCTATATTATTAATTTGTGATATTAAAAATATTTTTTAGGAAAAAAAATATAATATATATGTTATATTGAAAACATATATAGCAGGGTTGAGCTTAGTTTATATGTTTAAGGTATTATTATAAGTATATATATGCTATAATTGCACATTCCTGTGATCCATAATGATGTTGGGATCTGGTTTAATTTGCAGGTGTTCTGGTGCTCTTGAAGGTTCATATACATATATATATATATGTATGTATGATTGTGATCCAAGAAGGCTAGCGGTAATTTTGGTGCAATTTAAAGTATTACCCACATGGCCTGCTTAATATTAGAATGCGTGAATATAATCAAAATCACAACTTCTTGTCGTTGGGTCAAAAAGTTTCAGAGTCAAAAGCGAAATCTCTTGTTGTCATGAAAATTATATTATAATCTCAAGTTCATTTCATACATAAATTAAGATTTCATTAATTTAATTTAAGTTTATAAACTTGGGAGGTGCATATACATGTATGTTATATATATATATATATATATATATATATATGAATGCCCGGAAGAGATGAGACTGTGAAGGTATGTAAAAGTAGAATTTGAATATCACAAAACAGCGACGTATCATTATATGGTGCAAAGGGAATTTCAGACTGGACTTTCTGGTAAAACCACATGTTTTCTGCCTTTATGGATAACTCCATGTGACACAAACTACAGAAATACGTATGGTTCAATTCAATAATTCAATACCCAAAACATTTTTCTTTCTTTTTGTCTACTAACTAACTTTCAAACTCTTTAATTAGATTCTCTTGGGCAATATATTTTACACCACATATATATATATATATATATTGCCAATATCATGTGTGTATTTCGATATATTTTCCACCTATTGATATTTCATATTTTGTCTATTTATATATACACCTATATGCACACACAAATAGAAAAGTCTGAAATTTTAAGAAAATGAATATATATTAAAATAGCGAAAGTAAATAATAATTAAAATTTATATTCTTTACACACTAATTTGGAATGTCTAATAAAATTACAAAAATATCATTAAAAAAATTAAAATAATAGAAATAGAAATGAAGCTAAAATCTTATGGAATTAACCTCTACTAGCAACTTTGATAGGTTTTAGGAGGTAATCTTTACTCGCAACCATCCTACTGTTCATGATCTGGATATTAATTTTCTTGATCTGAAATGGTTAAGTAAGAAGATAAACTCCACTAGCTCAGTAAGAATATCATATTAATGTATAACACAGAAAATCGAATGTTGGTACAAATTATAACACAACTAATGGAGTCATTTGTTTTCTTAAATAAATTCATTTATTATAAAATTATTTATTTCATACTTACCATTACGAGTTTTCAAAATCAACCTATAAGGACAATAACTCAAATAACATTATAATTTCATATGCAAGTGAGCAACAATAGCAACTTTCCTTTTTACCTGCTTACCGGTACCTCTAGGGATTCATAGAGATATCTCCCCTATGCATGAACCCAATATCCAATTTTGTTAATCAATCAACTGTCCCAATATCCCGTCCGGTAATGAGCGTCAAATATACCATCGCATTGATACCCCGTCCGATATGAGAGTGAACCATATATCTCAAACCCTTCTGGTATTAGACTTTCTAGTCCTGTCCGACTGAGATAACATTCATGGTAGAATTTTTTCTATGTACGAGGTCCGTTCACCATTTCCCAAGATACCCAATAAACTTTCATACATAGATTCACATTATCAATCAATTCCCAATTACATATCAATATCTTATATTTACCTATTTACCAATCAACAATAAGTTATGCAAAAAGACGGTATGTAAGTCAAGACAATATAATTGAAACACTCGTTGCAAACGAACCAATAATTAGGGTTATGCAGTTAGATAAACCAAATAACTAAGAAAGCAACATAAACTAGCAATTTAACACACACAACATAATAATAAGTATTTTAAGCAGTATAAGAGAAAATAAATAATAAACTAAGATGAATATGCACTAACCGGTTTCGGTTTCACTAATGACCTATAATTAACTTTAGGGTTCTTTAATTTTTACAAAATACAACATTATTGATTATTAAGTCTCAATTTTTCGTAACAAGGAAAAGAGTGAGGGATTCTTACACTGGATCTATGTTCGAAATACCGTACTATCTACTGCGCCTCTTGACAGTCCCCGAATTTCCTGAATTTTTTCTGCGAAATTTAAAACACCCGTCAAGTATCTAAAAATACTCTAAAAAACTAAAATATGTGTTTTAAAATCTTTTTGACAAATTTTAAGGTTTTGGTACAGTGGCACCGCTGTGTTCTGGCGCCGGCTCCATTGCCCACAATGGCGATTCACCTAAGCCTGCCCGGTTTTGGCTAGTTTTGATCGGTTTTATGCATAAACCTGCGAAAAAACGGGCTAAAAGCCTTAGTTGGCTGAAAAAGGTAAAAAACTAAAACCCTACTGGCAAAAGGTCTTTGGGTGTGGCAGCTCTACCGGTTCTCCTTCGTGGCTAGAGTTCTCATTCGGTTAACCTACACCATAAAATAACGGTGAACACGGTGACAAAAAATCACGCGAAACGAAAAATAGAAAGGGAGTCATCAAATAGGGTTTTGGGTTTTGGCTGCAGCGACTTAGACAAGCTTTACCTGCAATTTTCGGCTCACCCATCGACTCTTTTGCTTCGATATGGTCATAGGGAGACTCAAAATTGAATTCCGAGCAGGAATGAAGTTTTTTTACCTTTTTTGACGACCGACGGTGGCTCCGGTGCAGCAGCAGCGTCCCTCCGGCAACTGATCTTCCCTCCAACCACCTTCTTCTTCTTTTTCTTCAGGTTATACTTGTGTAGCATAAATACATAAAATACGTTATGGACCATGGATAGCTCTGGAGGTAGTGTTAGTCTGTAGGCAAACGTACCAATCATGTCCAATATAATAGTCCAATGAACTGGGGATTTAATTTTCATCTTTTACTAAACCTGCTAATTTTCTTGAAATGGATGATCTTAAAAAATACCCAATCATCTTTTTCAAATTCCAAATCTCTCATTCGAGTGTCCACATAACTCTTCTGTCTACTCTGAGCTATTTAAATGTTCTTCTTGATTTTAACTATCTTGGATGTAGTCTCCTCTACAAGATCCGGATCAAATAATTTTTTATCACCCACCACTTCTCAACAGATCGGCGACCTATAAGGGCGGTCATACAATGCTTCATATAAAGCCATGTCGATACTTGTTTGATAGCTGTTATTATTAGCGAACTTTATCAAGGATAGGTAATCATCCCAATGACCTCTAAAGTCTATAATGCAAGCTTGGAGTATAGCCTTTAGTGTGCAAACCGTCCGTTCTGATTGTCCATAGGTTTTAGGATAGAATGCGGTGCTGAAGAACAGTTTCGTTCTCATTACTTGCTAAAAACTAAAACAAAATCAAGAGGTGAATGTGAGATCTTTGTCGGATATTACTATCACTGAAATTCCATATAGTCTAACTATCTCCCAGATATAAATTCTTGCTAGCTTGTCTAAGGGGTCAGTCATCGTGATAGCCAAGAAGTGAGATGACTTTGTGAGTCGGTCAATAATTATCCATATAGCATCATGTCCCAAGTGTGCATTTGGCAGCCATGTCACAAAATCTATGGTGATATGTTCTTATTTCTACTTCGAGATCGACAATGGCTGAAGTAACCCATCTGAGCGTTGATATTCTGCCTTAACCTATTGACATACAAGGCACTTATAGACGAAATCAGTAGTTTCTCTTTTCATTCTACTCCACCAAAAATGAAGTTGCATATTTTGGTACATCTTAATACTTTCAGGATGTATGGTGAACTCTGAACTATGAGACTCTATCATGATGTCCATTTTTAAGTTACTGTCATCTGGAACACACACCCTATCTTGGAACTTGAGCAACCCATCGGCAGATACTCGAAATTATAGATTAATTCTTTGTTTTGTATCATTATTGAGAGTTGCTATAGTAGAATCGGTCAATTGGGCTTCATTTATTTTCTGAATCAGTTCGGGTTGGACAATTAGATGGGTCAAACATGTAATCATCTTCAAGTTCTAAAGCCATATCTGTTTTGCAGGTCTTATTACCCTATATTTAAAAACCTTTAAGTGAGTCAACATACCTGCAATTTTTCTGCTGAGCGCATCTGCTACCACATTGCCCATATCCGGGTGATTCAAAATCTTGCAATCATAGTTCTTGATGAGCTCTATCCAACGCTTCTGACGTATGTTGAGATCTTTTTGAGTGAATATATACTTCAAACTCTTATGATCTATATAAATTTCAAAAGTCTTCCCATACAAATAGTGGCATCAGGTCTTCAGAGCGAGTAAAGGTTGCATCCTATACCCCATCAAAGTTGGTGTCGGGTCTTCGGAGCGAGTAAAGGTTGCCTCCTAAACCCCATCAAAGTTAGCAGTGGAGGTTAACCCAATAGAATTTTAGCTTCATTTCTGTTTCTACTATTTTAATTTTTTTAAGGATATTTCTATAACCTTATTAGAAATTGTAAATTACTGTGTAAGGAATGTAAATTTTAATTATTATTTTCTTTTACTATTTTAATATATATTCATTTTTTTAAAGGTTTCGGACCTTTATACAAATACACACATTTACACCATATAAAATAATTGTTATAGATGCACCATATATATTTTTATATTTATGATTCCATTTATTATAAAAATTTTAAAATGTAAAAATAAAATTTAGTTTTTAATTGATTACAAATTATAAAGTATATAATTTTTAAATATAAGAATAATTTAATAATATGCATAATAATGGTTTCTTTAAAATTTTAAATATAAAAATAAATTTTGATTTGTAATTAACTACAACTTTTATATTATATAACTAATTTTTAAAATTATAATAACGAGATATGTATTTAGTCATAGCTAAATATTATATAACATTAAGCAGGAGACGTACAATAAAATTGCCACATATATGCAAAAGTAATTGCAATTAAATACATAGTTATTTATTAAAATAAAAATTTAATTATTTTATCATTTTTTTAACTACAAATGTTTTTTCCTTAAACGTTTTATTATTGTTTTCTTTTATCATATTACGATAATTTATTTTGTTATGAGAATAATTTATTATTTTATTATTTTTTATTATTTTATCATCACATGATTGTCATATGATCTATACTAAATCAACTTTATTATATATTAAAAAAATAAATATAACTATTAGATATATTTTTAATCAATAAATATATTTTTAAATAGAATTGATTATTATTTTTTAAAATATTAGACTCATTTACAATTATACCAAAATCTTTTGTAATTTGTGTATTATGTTTCTATGGGTTAAATTATAAATGTGGATCTCCTTGGCCCTGCCGGTTACTAGTCACCCGCCCAGGCTTACTCTATCTCAAAGCTTTAGGCGGTGTCGTTTTGGCTCCGAGAACATAGCCTTCTACTTTTTGTTTAGCGGAGTCCAATTTTCACTAAAATAGGAAGAAATCAAAGATGAGCAGACCCTAAGGACTGATCGATGGAGGAACCAGAAAGCGTGAAGCAGGCATGGAGGAAGATGGAGGGAGTATGCAAGCATCGGGTTCGAGGTTGCAGCAGGTAGAAGCGGCAAAAACAAAGGTGGCTTGACACGAGGAGCTACAAGAGCAGAAGGCTCGAAAGTTGAAAAAAGAAGAGGTCAAGAGAGAAGGATTGAGATAGCAGACATCGAGGCGTACATAGACAAAGAAAGTAAGCGGGGTTTGTAAGAGATCAGAAAAAAAGGATGGAAAGCTAGATTTAATCCTGCTCTAGCCAGTGACATTTTCTATATATGTTTATAACAAGAATGTGCAAGGTTGAGTCATTTTTTACTCTGGTTTTGGGCTCAAATGAGTTTGCTGCAAATAATTGCTCATAAATAAGGACCTATCTGCTTAACTTAAAGCGCTTTTTAGTGCCTAAACACATTTCCCCTTGTAATTCTGAATAGCCACTATAACCAATATACAAATATGAAGCCGTCCCTGAAGCCCATTTCTCCCTTCAGGCTCTCCTCCCTCCTCCGCAGTGAGAAGGACCCTGCCGTTGCCCTTAAACTTTTCCAAAACCCAAATGCTGAGGATCTGAAACCCAAGAAACCTTTCCGCCACTCCCTCCTCTCTTACGACATCATTATCACCAAGCTTGGCCGTGCCAAAATGTTCGATGAATTGGACCAAATTCTCCACCAGCTCAGGCTTGATATTCGTCTTATGCCGCAAGAGATCCTATTCTGTAATGTAATCAATTACTATGGACGTGCCTGCTTACCTGAGCGGGCGCTCCAGATGTTTGATGAAATACCCTCGTTTCGATGCCAAAGGACCATGAAATCTGTGAACTCATTGCTGAATGCGCTTTTGAAGTCTGGGGAGTTTGAAAAGATGAGTGCAGTTTTCATGGGCATAGAGAAGTTTGGGAAGCCAGATGCATGTACATATAATATAATGATTAATCAGTGTGGTGTGAGTGGGTGTTTTGATGAAGCAAGGAACGTGTTTGATGAAATGCACAGGAAGGGTGTGAGGCCTGATGGTGTAACGTTGGGGACATTGATTTATGGACTGTGTATGGAATTCAAGGTGAAGGAAGCCTTTAAGTTAAAGGATGATATGTTGAAACTATATGGAATTCCACCTAATGTCTATGTGTATACATCCTTGATTAAAGGGCTTTGTGAAATTGGTCAATTGAGCATGGCGTTTCGACTTAAGGAAGAAATTTTGAAAAACAGGGTAAAATTGGATTCAGCTGTTTATTCTACGTTAATTAATGCACTTTTCAAGGCTGGGCGGAAGGATGATGTTTCTGGGGTTCTTGAGGAAATGAGAGAGATTGGTTGCAAGCCTGATAATGTAACTTACAATGTGATGATTAATGGGTATTGGAAGGAAAAGGATTTTGAAGCTGCTTATAAACTCTTGGATGAAATGGTAGAGAAGGGGTGTAAACCGGATGTTATCAGTTATAATGTGATACTAAGGGGTTTGTGCATGGAAGGGAAATGGAAAGAGGCTTGTGATTTGTTTGAAGATATGCCAAAGAGGGGCTGCTCTCCCGATGTTGTGTCCTATAGGATACTATTTGACGGGCTTTGTAATGTTATGCAGTTTAAGGAAGCAGTTTTTATTTTAGATGAGATGATATTCAAGGGTTACATGCCTCGCCATGATGCTATACATAAATTAGTTCATAGATTGAGTCAGAACGGGAATTTGGAGTTATTGACATCTGCTATGAGCAGTTTGGGAAAAAGAAATGCAATTAGTTCAGACTTGTGGGAGATGGCCATATCCATGGTGTGTAAGGAGGATAATATTTCATGTTTCTTTGATCTTGTTAATACATTCAGGAGTTTATAAGTTGAGGTTACAGATGTTATCAAAGTTGGTTCTGTTTCCTCATTCAGGTGATTTTGCGCTTGTCTTAGGAATGCATCTTTATTCCCTTTCTAATATTCAAGATATTAAATAGTGGGCTTAAACTCGTGAGCTGCTACTTATTCTCCAAGTTTGGATTTCGATGGAATTGATTGGAAGATATATTAATTTGGAATGGACCTAATTACTTTATAGTATGTCAGGGAGAACATTCAGGTTTTTCTGCAGCTTTTTGGTTGATAAAGACAGCAGGAATATTGCTTGTGAGTTGAAATTTGGAAGCACTACTTTTTCTTTGATTGATTGAGTAATACTTATGGACCAGAATATTCGGTGATTGATTGAATAATACTTATGGACCAGAAAATATGGTCTGCGGTGTTCAACAGTTTCTGCAGATTTGTTTTCTTAATTTGAAGGTACTTCTTGCTTTTCTTTCTGACAAGTTACATCACAAGCAAAATTCATTTGGATGCTATATCAACTATATTTATGATGTTATAGACATTATATTTCATAAATTCTTAAGAAATATGAAACTTATTTTGGACTGGGTGCGCTTCCTCCTGATCTATTCCATCTGAATAGCTCCACTTGTTGTACAGGAAAATGGCTTATCGTCTTTAAATTTAAGAGATACTTCATAGATTAATTGCTACTATATTAATCGGGCCTTGAGAAATTACCTCCATTTGAGTAATATAGTATTTTCTTAATGCCCCTTACCAGGTTAGATTGCTCGTTTACTCGATATTCTTACAGAAAGATTTACTGAGATTCTAGTTTGCAGTCTGCTTTTGCTAATGCAAATTTTCATTTGTGTGATCCCCTTGCATTTTCGATGGGAAGCAAATTATGACAGAAGTGCTGGCTTAACATATTGCAAAATCTTTTTGCAGTGCTGCTGATCGTTCCCAACTTTCAGATACTGTATTTCCTTTACGTCAGGTATTGTTAATTTCTTTTCTTTTTACCTTTCAGTCTCCTCTTTGTTTGACTATTTTCCCCCTGTTATAAGCTTATTCTTCTAGTGCTTCATATGTTTGCTCAGTCCTACAATTGATGTGATTAGCCAGGGAAAATGGAAGTTCAAGATTTAGATTTGTTGCCTGTTTGTCATGGGAATGGATTTGAATGCTGAACAAGACAAATATTTCTTTGTAGAATATAAGGTGACTCGATCAGTAAGAGTCCTAAAATTGTGTATGGCTACTTAGATCTGGTTGAGAATAAAAATTTATAAAACTAATTCAATAGTCTATGTTCGTTTACATCTAGGTCTGTGTTTGGAACAAATGAATTTTATACTAAAGAAAATTGTTATTTATACTAATGCAAATTGATAAAAATCTACATTTTAGAGAATTCCAAGTGTTATTGAATAATCTATTCTAAATTTCATCAACTCTAAATGGAGCTTAAAATGTATTACTTTCGTATGAAGTTGATTATTACAATTTTCTAATAGAATTTCCATTGCATTCTAAATTAAGTATGAATTTTCAAGTAATTTCATACTAATAGTTCATTTACTCAATTTGTAGCCTAAAGAAGATATGTTTTTCTCACTCCTTTTCGGCTGAAGTATTGTGAAGAAAGATTTCGTATCAAACATCAAACAAAAGTAAATACAAGGAAGACATCAAGCCCTGGAAGACAACAAACAGACAGCAGAACCAAGTGCATGCATAGAGATAGAAGTTTTAAAGCCTGGAAAAACACCATAAAAGAAGGAAAAAAAAAAGAAAGAAATCTAAAGGAGGCATGGCATGTAGAGAGAGGCATGTGCCATCTAGTTATTGACAACAACTGTAACCATGAAACCAAGGAGTGCTCCGAGCAGCATTGATGGATAGACCAGGCTACTGCCCAGATTCGACATCGGTGTCGGACCCATATGCATGCCAGGCATGTCCTTGGGCATGTTATCGTCATAACCACCACCATCACTATATTGTGCAGCAACAGCAATGATCATCATGCCAAGACAAGCAGCCATTGTAGTTGACTTGAGCCAGGAACCCATGTTTGCAACTTTTAAAGGGACGTGTTTGTTAATCTGACAATCAGGTATGCCTTTTGCTCTCTCTCTCTCTCTCTATATATATATATATATGTATATATAATGTTTGTTTAATCTTGTCGAGTTCTGGTTTCAGTTGAGACAAGATATGTAGCGGCTTTGTGCCAGTTAAGTTCGTTACGGCCAAGAACTTATGTAAATAATGAAATCTTTTACAAGGAATATGATCGTTGAAAACTATTATGAGCTATTTTTCCTTTGTTTTCGTCGAGGATTGAGGTGTCATTATTGTGACTGTATATCATTAGCTATATGTTTTATACATGTCTCAGCCGGCCTTGTGGCTAGAACAAAGCAAATTAGTTTTATACATGTCATGGACGCCACTCATTTTGGAAAGACATTTCATCATTCAGACATTAGAATCCAGTTTTATTCATTTTCTACTACATTTTAAACTGATTCTTAGTTTTAATCTCTACATTAATTTTTATATGTATCGTTATAGCGTACTTTGTTTATATGCTTCGAGTTATTTTCAATCTCACCTTGAGCTTTTGTGGGTGAGATTTTAATTTCTATAATTTTGAATGGAATTTTAATTTATAAAATTTAATTCAATACATTATACTTTTTTGGTGTAGTAGATAAAAATTGTTCAAGACTGGAAAATTCTTATTTTTATCCACTTTATATTATTAGTTTTCAATATGAATACTATAATTTATACAAATATAACTAATATTTGGGATTTTTTTTTTTTTAATGAAGTTTGATAATTATACTTTAGTTTTTAAATTCAGTTGTTAATAGAGTAATTTTAGATTAATTTCAAATCCACATTCTGCACCTACTAGGAAACAAATACAGAATCGGATTCTGCTAACGGCTACATTTACTTCCAACTTCACGACTCCATAAATACGCACGGCAACACTGGAACATGGTATCCCAACCAATAGTCTACCTTCTGATTTACAGTTTTCGACTCAACCCTCGTACCCGCAATCATTGAATTTTCAACCTCGACGATGACGACAGAGAATGTGCCCGACGAACAATTTTGCCGGTTTATATCTTCTCTTCACTGCGACGAAACCACCCAAGATTTAACCCAACCAAAACAAGGAAGCTTGAAGATGGTCTCCTCTGCACTTTACATACCCAAAGAAGATACTCGGTTCCCCGAAGGCGAAGACGCTTTATTCTTCTGCGATAAAATGCAGACCATCGGCGTCGCCGACGGCGTCGGAGGCTTCTCGTTAAAAGGCGTCGACGCAGGGGAATACGCTCGACAGCTCATGAAAAACTCCATAGTCGCACTCGCCGATGAGCCTCGAGGAGCTGTAAATCCCAAAAGAGTATTGAAAGAAGCTTTTAGAAACACCAAGGCGAAAGGCGCATCCACCGCTTGCATCATCACACTCCGAAACGACGACACTTTGTTAGCCGCCAATCTCGGTGACAGCAGGTTTAGGGTTTTCAGAGACGGAAAGTGCATATACGAGTCGCCGACTCAGCAACATTACTTTAATTGTCCGTACCAGATGGGGAATTCGAGAACGTCCGATCGGCCGAGTGACGCCGAAGAGTTGACCGTGAAAGTGATGGCCGGAGATATTGTGATCGCCGGAACAGATGGGTTATTCGACAATATATACAATGTGGAGATTGAGAAGATATTGAGTCAGTTTCAAAAAGGTGATGAGAAGATATGCCCGAAGAAATTGGTTTCCACCATTCTTGATGTTGCTTACTACAATTCTCATGACAAGAACTATTGTTCTCCTTTCGCAGAGGCTGCAATGGACCCAGATATTTGTGGAGGAAAAGTTGATGACATTTCGATGATTGTTGGATTGATTCAGCCAGTAGATTAGTACTTTTCTTCCTCTTATTTTTTTTTTTTCGCCATGTATGTTCCAAAACATGATTCAATGTATACATATTGGACAGATTTTTATACATACAGGTATATTTTTATTTCTTCTTGTTTCATAACTTTGAGTTTTGTAAATTTTTAGATTAACTAATTGTATTTATTCCAACTAAAAATAAATATGAAATAACAGATTGAATCTTTTACTAACATTTCGTACAATGATCTCGAATTCAAGTCGATTATATTTCTGTCTCCGATTAATTGCAGATCGGATTATTCTTATAATATAGGGTAGGAATAGAATTTCTCTTTTTTCTAATCCAGCTTCTCCAAAACTGCAAATTCTAATTAGATTTATTAGACAAAATTTGTCCCTTAAAAAGTCAAGTATTAAGGTTGACATCTATTATACATTCACAACAGAGGAGTTGTAGGTGAAGTGTTAGGTGTAATTTAATTGTTTTGTCTGTTAATTTGGAATTCTTCAGCCATAATCGGAACTAAATGTTTAAACTCAGAAGTGGTAGTGGGGAGAAGTTTTATACGTGTGAGACTTTGATAGTAAAAAGACTGTGTGTTCAAATTATATCAGTACATAAAAGAATAATTACTTTATATATTTAAATTAATTTTTTATTCTTTTAATATTTTTATTTTTAAAAAATTATCTGCGTTAAATATTTTTTGTTTGTTTGTTAAATAACGTTAATTTGTAAATAAATTTATCATTTAATAACACAAGTATTTTTATAATAAAATAAATTTTTGTTTGACAAGGCATTCGATTATCATTTCTTGTACTTCATTCCCTTTGACTTTTATTAGATTTTTTGGTTGACCCAGTAGTATGTATGATGTATACAAAACAAAAGAGTGTGTTCTAACCTTATTTGTACAGTAATTAGGAATAGTGAGATTGAAAAGATTAGGTAATAATTATTATATTTTTGAAACGTGTTGGCACTCATAAGCATTGTTTGTGGAAATATACCACATTAACTAAATATATATGTTCAACAGTTGTCTGCTAGCGACTTGCATTAATACTTACATGATCTCTCCCTTTCAACTTCTTTTTTTTTTTTTTTTTTTTTTCAATTTCCTAAATTTGTTTTAAATTTTTTTTTTTTATTTTTGTTTTTAATTATTTTAAATTTTTATTAAAAAAATAGAACGAATTAATATGTTTAACATAAATAAAAAATATCAACCATTAATTATTAAAAAATTAAACTGTAAAAAGTATTAAAGTTCAAATCTTTTTTGATAATTAATTTTTTTTTTTAAAAAAATATTTGACTTAAAATCAGAGACCACAGTTTCCATGAACAAATTTTCTTCTCAAGGTCAAGATTCACATTGGTAATGAATCTCTTAAAGTCTCTCTTGTGCATGCATCAGCCGCAACTATCTTTTTAATATTTCTTACTTGCATGCCTTCATAATTGAACAGCACCGTCTTACTCCACCAACATAATGAGTAAAACATGTTAATCTTAACTAAATTAATATCACAAATCACAATTACTGCGTACAAAATTTAAAAATGTGAAAGTAATTAAGTAGTAATTAGTAGTACAAAATTAGATAAACTAGAGAGAATTCGAACGCCAATTAGTGAAGAGTAAATTTATTGATTATTTTCAAACATGTACACAGCTCCAAAAGTAGTAACCATTTCAGAGTTGCGACGTGTGTGTGTATATATGTATATATGAATGTGTATATGTGTGTATGTATAGTTTCATATGCAACTAACGCCGGCGGCTACATAGGATTTAAGTTAATGATGTGTACCTAACCCAACATCCATAAATCATGTAGCTTCATTCTCGTACAGTGTTGCAGAAACTGTGCTGCCAAATTTTATGCTTCTACGTTCTTCAAATATTCCAGACTTTGCCACCTAACTTGACTCTCATGCCTCCAAGATTGTGTTTGTATCAACGTCCAAATACATGCATACATGCACTATGCACTATACACTATTCAAGAAGAGATCTGGGTAGCTCGTATATTCTGATCTCTATATATATGTATACATTATGTAATCAACCTTCAAAAAGTAATACAAGTAGAAGCTTGTTTAGGGTAATTTCTAAATGGCTAACTCAAGGTCGCTTATGGTGATGCTACTAATCTCCGTCCTCTTTGCTTTATCTGTTGAGTTTCTACCATGTTTGGAGGCTAGAAAACTGACCATGGCGCCTTCCTTGAGAGATTCCAGTCTGGTTCAAGGTGACCTCTCCGAGGGTCCTGCACTGCCTTCTTCTCCAGGTAATGGTCACGGCGAAGACCACCCAGATGAAACCCTAATTGCCGTTCATCTTGCCATGACCGATCGTATTTTGCAGTCTGTCCCGAGTCCAGGAGCTGGCCATTAGGCAATCTCCACATTGCATGTTCCAACCTACGTGAATACCTAGATTTTCCATTCAATCTTGGAGGAGAACTATTAAATCATTATAAATAGTTATAATATATGCATATCATATAATCAGTATTATGTATACATACAATAACCTTCTGTATGGATTTATAACATTGATTCTGCTGGTTCCTTGATTTAAGTTATAAACAATATACATGTAATGTATATTTATTTCAAACAAGATGCATTAATTTGCAATGTAAAACTCAAATAAAGTTATGTTCTAAGGGACTTTTGTTCAAAAATAGAGGTTGGGTTTTGAATAGATATTACGTTATATTAAAAAAAAAAATTAAACTAATAAAATCGAATTATATATAGATATGTATAGCCAAATCCAAGACTTGCCCACCAATAAATTAAGTACCAAATCTCACCTTTTACTTAACTTTCTCATTTATTACTCTTTTTTTATAACAATTTTCATATATTTTAATTCAGACAAGATTAAAATACATATACGCGAGATATGTTATTAATTTATACATGAATAAATTATGTTATGAGTTTGACATATGATATTTTAAGATAATAGTATTAATTTTTTATTAATGGTATAAATAAAATAAAAAATTCTTTAAAATTATATGAACTAATTTAATCAAAAATTGAGATAGAATTTAGTTCAACAAAAAAATAAAAGAGAGAATATTTTCATACATAAAATCAACTTATTTTAAGTGATATATATATGTATGTATAATATTTATCCAAGCAATGCTGTCGTATCGCTGATATAAAATGAGTCTATACGTGTTATCATAAGAATTGCTGATAGTGAGGCTTCCCAAGTGTTTGGAGTAGAGAGAGTAAGCATGGTGTGTTTAGGAGTACCTGCTCCAATAAAGTCTCCATTCTCAAAGATACCTTAACTCTACTCTGCCTTCTCTGCATGACATTTCCACTTATTAAGATTAATTATTGATTAGATGAAATTAGTTTGTTAATTATAGCATTTTTGATTAATTAGTTGTTGTAATCGTTTTTGTCTTTTTCTCTTTGCCATTGTACAAGCTGTATATAGTCTTTTGTTGTCCATGAATACGATCAGAAAAATCAGAGTAATTTTTCTCCATCATTCTTTTTCTTCTCCTCTGTTCCTAACATGATATCAGAGAGTTTTTTTTAATCAAACAAATTTTTTTTCAGCTTAGTGATTGAGCTTTAAACTTTAATCTTCAATGGCTAGAGAGCAATCAGATGATTCCCCAAACCCCTTCTTCCTTCACAGTGTCGACCATTCTGGATTGGTCTTGGTATCCAATGTCCTCAATGGCAATAATTACAACACATGGGAGAGAGTAATCAAAATAGCTTTGAACGCCAAAAACAAATTGGGTTTCATAGATGGAACTTATGATCAACCGAGCAACACCGATTCCACTGCTGGAGCTTGGTCACGTTGTAATAGCATGGTAACTTCTTGGTTGTTGAATGCTGTAACAAAGTAGATAGCTGATAGTTTGTTATACCATGAGAATGCACAATCTATATGAACCGATTTGCGACTCCGTTATCAGCAGAGCAATGCTCCACGCATCTACCAACTGAAACAGAGCATGAATAACCTTGTTCAAGGATCACTCAGCATCAACGCCTATTATACGCGGATGAAAATAATCTGGGACGACCTCAAAACTTACAAACCAGCTCCAACCTGTCATTGCGGAAACACGAAGGCATGGAATGATTATCAAGAGCAGGAGTTTGTGATGATATTTTTGATGGGTTTGAATCCTTCCTATGCTGCAATTAGGGCTCAAATCCTGATGATGGAATCTTTGCCATCCATTTTGAAGGTTTTCTCGCTGGTGGTGCAAGAAGAACGGCACCGTGCGATCGACTTCGACGCGTGCGCAGAGGCGGCTACGAGGTATGCTTCTTCTGTTGCCCTAGCTCAAGATCGAAGACGACCCACCTGTTCACATTGTGGGCTCGGGGGCCACACTGTGGACAGATGTTACCGGTTACATGGGTATCCACCGGGCCTTAAGCCCAAGCCCAATATGCACTCGCCTGACCCCAACCAGGCTGTTTTTAATGAAGGACAAGCCCAAGCCCAAGCCCAAGCCCAAGCCTGCAATGTTTCAACTCAGTCTCGGCCCACTCCTGGAACTATATCATTTAATTCATCTGGGTCTGAGTCCAGGCCCGTCTTTTCTTCTGCCAGCCAGATCTCGGCCCACGAACAGGCTCCTCCAGGGAACAACTCTTTTTCTTCCTCGGGCACGTACCCAACTGTGTGACAGGTGCAGAACTTCGCCTCCGCCGTTGCCTGCTTACCGGTGCTTGATTCTGCTGCCTCAGTCGATGCTCTGAGCACGTCGCAAATTCAGAATATTATTGCCCACCTAAGCGTACGGCTCCACCAACTGCACTCCGCCATATCACCGGACAACTTCTCTCCTCCCACCAATAACGCAACTTCTGGCCTTCACGCGGTAGGTATATCACCCATAACCTTCTGCCTTTCCAGTTTCACACACACACTTACCTCTAAATGCTGGATTATTGACTCTGGAGCCACACATCACATATGTTGCACATCCACCCTCTTCACCACCCTTAAGCATATTAAACCCATCCCAGTTACTTTACCAAATGGTAGTTCAGTGCTAGTAACTCAACTTGGAAATATGTTCTTCACCAACACCTTAACCCTACACGATGTCTTATTTGTCCCTCATTTTTCCTTTAACCTTGTCAGTGTCGGCATGTTGACCACCACCCACAACTGTACGATTAGTTTTTCTTTTCATTCTTGTGTCATCCAGGACCACACTTAGGACTTGTTGATTGGGAAGGGTATACGCATTAGCAATCTTTACTACTTAATTACTAGGCATTTTCATTTTCCCACTGTTAATTCTGTTTTCGCTAATTCTAAAAGTAGCCTATGGCACTTTAGAATGGGTCATCCTTCCTATGAAAAACTTCAGTACATTAATAAAGATTTACATATTTCAAATATTTCTTATTGCAAAATTTGTCGTTTGGCTAAACAACGTAAATTGTCTTTTGTTTCTCACAATAAATTATCTGATCGTCCATTTGATTTAATCCACATTGACATTTGGGGTCCTTTTTCTACACCTACTATTGAGGGATACAAATACTTTCTCACCATTGTTGATTATTGCACTCACACTACCTGGGTGTATCTTCTTCATCAAAAGTCGGATGTTCTTACCATTTTTCCTGACTTTTATACTCTTATCCTTGCACAATATGAAATTCTCATTAAATATGTGAGTTCTGACAATGTGCATGAATTGAGTTTTTATTCATTTTTCAAGTCAAAAGGCATTGTTTCTTATCATTCCTGTGTTGAGACTACTCAACAAAACTCAGTTATCGAGCGCAAACATCAACACATTTTAAATGTGGCACGTGCCTTACTATTTTAATCCCATGTCCCTATTATCTATTGGGGTGATTGCGTCTTGACTACTGTTTACCTGATCAAAAGTACACATTCCCCCTTGTTATCTAACAAAACTCCATTTGAACTATTAACTCACAAAAAAACATTTTATGATCATTTGCGTACCTTTGGTTGTCTATGCTATTGCTCCACTTTTGATAGTCATCGCCATAAATTTTTACCTCGTTCTAGAGCTTGTGTCTTCCTCGATTACCCTTCAGGTTACAAAGGATATAAACTTCTCGACGTTGAGAGCAATCAAATCATGATCTCTCGAAACGTTATTTTTCATGAACATATCTTTCTATTTCTTTCAATCCACTCACCTAGTCCCATTCACAATGACTTTTTTCATGACCGTGTTTTACCTCTTCCTCTCTATACACCTACACACTCACTAGTTTCTCTTGATTCACCTACCCACTCACCGCATGACTCGTCCCAAACCCCACCACCTCGACCTCTGCGTGTCATACGACCACCTTCTTATATGTCTGACTATCACTGCTATCATATAGATACACATGTACTATACCCCATTTCCTCATTCCTTACTTATATAAAACTTATACCTCAATATCACAACTTTATTTTTGCCTTTTCCTCCCACACTGAGCCTACCACCTTCTCTGAGGCTATCCAGTCCGATGTTTGGAGGACCGCTATTAATGTGGAGCTACGTGCTTTGGAGAACAATAATACTTAGTCTGTTGTTTCTCTTCCACTTGGGAAGAAATCTGTTGATTGTAAGTGGGTTTATAAAGTTAAATATCAAGTCGATGGGACCGTAGAGAGACACAAAGCCCGTCTGGTTGCTAAGGGCTACACACAACAATTTGGCATTGATTTCATTGACACTTTCTCTCTAGTTGCAAAATTGGTTACTGTAAAAATTTTTCTTTCACTGGCTGCTACACAAGTCAATCTATGGGTTGAGACAGGCTTCCCGACAGTGGTTTCATAAGTTCTCACAAGTATTACTTCAAGAAGGTTTCCATCAGTCACAATGTGACCACTCATTATTTGTCAAACATCAGGGTAATGTTTTTCTAGCATTGTTGGTATATGTTGATGATATTGTTATTGTTGTTAATGATAATCATGCCGTCGAAGAACTCAAAGTTGCACTCAAACAAAAATTTAATATAAAAAATTTGGGAACTCTTTGATATTTTCTTGGACTTGAAATTGCAAGAAATGACACAGGAATCACCTTATGTCAAAGAAAATATGCTTTGCATCTGTTGACTGAAACTGGGTACCTTGGTTGTAAGCCCTCATCTACTCCAATGGAATCCAATCTTAAGATATCCAAAGATGATGGAGAACCTCTGTGTGATATCACAAGTTATCAGCGACTGATTGGAAAATTGTTGTACTTGACCATCACTCGTCCTGATATATGCTATTCTGTCAATAGAATGAGTCAGTTCTTAGCTGCTCAAAGGACCAGTCACCTTCAGGTTGCTTTGTGGATTCTTCAGTACATCAAGAGAACACCTGGACAGGGTCTCTTCTTTCCTTCATCATCTACCATTCAAATTAAGGCTTTTTCTGATTCTGATTGGGGCACATGTCTTGACACTAGAAGATCTCTGACTGATTATTGTGTTTTTTTAGATCTTCATTAGTCTCATGGAAATCAAAGAAACAACAAGTTGTATCTCGATCATCTGCAGAAGCCGAGTATCGTTCCACGACCAATACTACATGTGAAATAGTGTAGATTCTGAATTTGTTACGAGATTTAAAGGTGAAATATCAAGGTCCTACATTGCTTTACTATGATAATCAGGCAGCTCTACACATTGCTTCGAATCCAGTGTATCATGAGAGAATAAAACATATTGAACTTGACTGTCATTTTGTCCGAGAAAAAATTCAAGATGGTTCCTTGAAGACAATGCATATATCCACTCACAATCAACTTGCAGATTTAATGACAAAAGCTCTTTATCCTACGCAGTTCGACAATTTATTGAACAAGATGGGTACAATAAATTTGTACTCTCCATCTTGAGGGGGAGTATTAAGATTAATTATTGATTAGATGAAATTAATTTGTTAATTATAGCCTTTCTGATTAATTAGTTGTTGCAACCGTTTTTGTCTTTTTTTCTTTGCCATTGTACAAGCTGTATATAGCCTTTTGTTGTCCATGCATACAATCAGAAAAATCAGAGTAATTTTTCTCCATCATTCTTTTTCTTCTCCTCCGTTCCTAACACATACTCCTATAGTATATACATACATATATATATATATCTATATCACTTAACCCCTACTCCTTTCCCTCCCCACTTACACTCTTCTTTATTAATTTGAAATACTATAAGCTCAAATTCTGTGCAAAATCATAATATTCGTATAATATACTATTTATACAATTAGTCATGGGAAAATTGATATTCATATAAAGGGTCTTAATTATTAGAATATAAATAATTAATTAAAATTTTTTCATCAATTTAAACCTTTGAGTAAATAAGTTCAATTAATTTTTTTAATATGATAGTACATAAAAAAAATCTCATATTCAAATTTCGATTCTCTTATTTATATTAAAAATTAATTGTAACACCCAACATTTGTCTTTGTTTTTATTTTTATTTTTATTTTTTTAAATATAGTTATTTATTTATTTATTTTATCTTAATTTATTTTATTTTAATTTAATAGAAAAAAGGGGTAAAAATTTATTAAGGATTAAATTAAAAATAATTTTGAGAAAAATGGGTGAAATTTTGGGTTATGAGAGTATTTTTGAAAGAAAAATCAGAAACTGGGGGTTAAAACACAATATAAAAAAATTACACCACATCAGACACCCGATCAGCAGCCCCAACCAACCAGGACGCGCCAAGTGGCAGAGGCGCTAATGCGGGAGGCCACGCGGGGGGGAGCCACGTGGGCAATCTGCGTACGCACGATCGAACGGCTGAGGCCAGTTCACGCGCGCACGGACGGCCCAGATTGAATCGCAATGAACAATCCAGATTTACTTCCTATTTAATCGCGATCGGACGGTCTAGATCAAAAGTTATGGACGGCCCAGATCAAAAACGAATTGGTATAAATAACCCCATCCGCACCCAAATCCGAACCCTAGCCGCCAGAACTCCTCGCTGGAGAAGACAACCCAGCCGCCGCCGCCCGCCGCCACACCGGAACCTTTTCTGACCGCCAAAAAAGGTAAAATATTTTTTTCCACGAAATTCAATTTTAAACCCACTTATGGACAAATCAGAGTGAAAGAATTGGCCAATTGGCCGAAAAACGCCGTTGAAGCCTGGTGGTGCCGCCGCAGGAGATTTCACAAATTGCCTGCAATGAGGCCATTTCTAATTCCTGTTTCGTGTAATTGTTCCACCGTTGTGATCACCGTTTTCCTTTCTGTAGGTTGACTGAAACGAAACACCCAACTGCAATGTGAGCCGAAGGAGTCGCCGCATTGGAGAGCCCTGCCATCGATGAGTTTCGATTTTTCGTATTTTTTCGGCCCACCGAGGCCTTTTAGCGTGTGTGCTCGCAGGAATCGATGTAAAATTAACCGAATTCGGTCGAAAATGACCGAAAATGATCAACCCGAGACAGACTGCCCCCATGGGCGACGGCGCCGTCGCCGGAGCACGGCGGAGCCACCGTGTTGGATTTTTAAAATTGACTGAGTAGGCCCTAGGACTAATTTTTGAGTTTATTTGAGACATTTGTAGGTACCGTAAGTGTGTTTTAGTTCCCGAAAAAAAATTAAGGGAACTTAGGGATCGCCCGTAGGCGCAGTAACCATTTAGCTTTTCGGTGTTAAATCAAGTAAGGACCCCTCACCTTATTTCCTATCATAGAATTGAAGTTTTAATAAATAATAACACGGTATATTGTACAAATTAAATAGATGTGCATAATTAATTTCGAATTGCTAATGGAGTCCGAACCGAACATTATTCTCTGTTGATTTCTGTTGATTTAGTTTACAGTCTAAAAGAATTATGGTATCTGATTTATTTATTTTGTGGTTTAAATGCATGTATTACTGTCTTAACTGACCACTGTTTGATTTTGGGATTTAAGATATGATAGCATTACCATATGCATGTTTATTTGTTTATGTCATTATATTTGATTTGGTAACGGAGACTAAGGGAAAATAGGAAAGAGGTATGATCTAATAAACAGATAAGATGACAGTCTCGCTAGATATTTTAGGAGATAGTGGACGGACCTGGTTCATAGGGAACCCTACCGTGAACGTTGTCTCATACCGGACAGGGTATGGGGACTTGGTCATTTGGTGCTCATACCGGACGAGGTATGGGGACGGCCACTTCACCATATACCGGGCGGGGAATTGAGGTTTAATGTTTTGGCGCTTATACCGAACGGGATATAGGGATGACTCTGAAATTAAGATTATTAAGAGAAATGATTCACGTGTAGCAGGAATACCCCAATGGATCCCCATAGATACTAGTAGGCTGGTTATGATTTAGTTTATTGTTAATGAATGTGAATTTATAATATGTTATATGTTGCTGATCGTGCGTTAAGTTATGATTTGTATGATATTATTGCTTCTATAGTTTGTTTTCATAAATTCTGCAATGGTAAGTGAATGGAAAATGGTTTTATTTTTAATAAATGTATTGGTTTAAATTTAGTGCTCTATTAGTTGTTTTGATTTTCTACCAACATTTACTTATGTGCCGGTGATATAGTGTGATGTCCTTACTGGGTTAGTATAGCTCATCCTTTATTTGACTATTTCAGATCAAGAGGACCTGGTTCCCGAGCCCCATCCGTAAGAAGATTGCGAGTAGATGCTAAATACTTTATATTTTCCTTTATTTTTCTCATTTCTCGTGTTTTTTTTAGAAATTTCATTCCGGGATATTTATTTAGTACTTTTAAGTTATTATGTAAGGGATGTAAACCTTAACCTTTTATTTCGCTTCCGCATTTAAATTATTATATATTTTATTTTGGATTTCCAGGGTCGTTACATTTGGTATCTGAACCGCATTCCTCAGACCCGTCCCTTACACAATGATACTTAGAGAAACACCAAATCAATGAATTATCACTCAACCCTTCCTCGTAAAATACAAGGTACAGAGAGATGAGGAGAGGAAGACCCCCACTAAACCAAGCAGCCCGGGATAGTTCACTTAGGGAAAATGTTGACAGAATATTTGAGATGCTGGAGAGACTTATTGCTGTCCAGCAGGGTTGAGAGGAGAAGAGGGAGCTACCTGACCCTCCCCTGCTGCCACAGGTTGAGCCACCACTGCAGCGATAGGATCCCGAGCCACCCCGGCACGACCCTGCTCCTCCACAGTACCACTCGGCACCACTGCAGTATGATCAGGTGCCCCAGTCAGAGTACCGTCTGGCTTTGCCACAGTACAATTTGGTGCCCCCACCGTATTAGTAAGTACCACCATAGGGCCCCCTAGTCTATCCTCAGCCTGGCTCAGTCCCTCTTCCACGGGACCCAATTCCTTTCATGATTGACCTGGGCTACATAAAGAGGTACAAGAGACTAAATCCATCTACTTTTGTAGGGGGATCCTCTTTTGAAGATGCCGAGTACTAGTTGGTAGAGACAGAGAAGGCTTTCAAGACCCGAGGGGTGACTTATAAGCAGAAGGTCACCCTTGCTACCTACATGCTAGTGGGAGGAGCAGACCAGTGGTGGGAACCAAACAAACCACCTTGCCTGTTCCAGTTACTTGGGAACAGTTCCTAGCAGCCTTTCATGCAGAGTACCTCATAGAGCATCTCTAACATCTGAAGGAGATGAAGTTTGTCCAGTTGGTCTAAGGGAACATGATTGTGTCAAAATATATTCGTAAGTTCCTGGAGTTGGGACGATACTCCCTTGAGATGTTGTTCGATGAGGGCAGGAAGGCTAGGAGGTTCTAGTGGGGCCTCTGCCCAGAGATAAGATAGCATTTGTTTGTGCTAGAGTTCAGGACTTATTCGGCCATTTTGGTCGAGGCACAACTGGTAGAGAGGAGCTTCCACACCCTTTCTCAGGCAGCAGGGAACCTTAGACCCTCAGCTCCACCCCGCAGACCAGCACCTACTGCGTCTGTCCAACAGAACAAGAGGCCTAGGCCAGTGATCCAGGCTCCCCCTCAGGCTCTAGTGGCAGGACGTGGTAAGATCTGTCAGTATTGCGGCAGGGATCATGGGAACTGGCCCTGCTACCGCCTCAACAACACCTGTCGCATATGTGGTAGTGCCCAACATTATACAAGAGAGTACCGAAGGAACCAGAATCAGGGCAGATCTCCTATCCAGGACAGGGCTTACAACCTCACCCAGCAGGATGCTGAAGCCAACTCGGACATGGTACAAGGCAAACCCAAGAAAGAAAATGATATTCAAGAGATTCCAGTAGTCCGAGACTTTCTAGATGTGTTTCTGGATGAACTACCCGAACTGCCAGTGGACAGGGAAGTTGAATTCACCATAGAACTATAGCCAGACACCTAGCTTATTTCGATTGCTCCCTACCGTATGAGTCGCGTTGAGATGAAGGAACTGAGAAAACAGATCACTGAATTGCAGGACAGTGATTTTATCAGACATAGTGTGTCTCCTTGGGGCACCAGAGTCACTTTTGTTAGAAAGGGAGATGGAACGTTGAAGCTATGTATTGATTACAGAGGATTGAACAGAGTCATAATCAAGAACAAGTATCGCATTCCCAAGATTGATGACCTCTTCAATCAGTTGCAGGGTGCGCAAGTCTTCTCCAAAATAGACTTGCGTTCAGGTTATCATTAGGTGAAAATCAGGACAGAAGACATCCCGAAAACAACTTTTTGAACCAGGTACGGACACTATGAGTTCCTGGTCATGCCATTTGGGCTAACCAGCGCCCCAGCCATCTTCATGGATCTGATGAACAGGGTCTTCAGACAATTCTTGAATCAATTTGTTATCGTGTTCATTTATGACATCCTAGCTTATTTAAAAAGCAGAGAGAAATATACTTGCCATCTAGCTCAGGTTTTGTAGGTTCTCAGAGGAAAGAAACTGTATGCAAAGTTGAGTAAGTGTGAATTTTGGCTCAACCTTCCTGGGACATATCATATCAAAGAATGGAGTATCAGTGAACCCTGAAAAGGTTGAAGTGGTGCTCAGTTGGGAGAAATTGACATCAGTTAAAGAGATCCGTAGCTTTTTGGAAAAGGCGAGCTATTACCGCAGGTTTGTTAAAGGATTTTTTAGTCTAACTGCTCCCCTGACCTGGCTCACAAAAAAGAATGTCAAGTTTGAGTGGAATGAGGACTGTGAAAGAATTTTTTCAGAACTAAAGAAGTAGCTAACTACTGCACATGTGCTGCCCTTACCGAGTGGATCGGGGGGATATACAGTTTACAGTGATGCCTCCTATTCAGGCATGGGTTGTGTTTAAATGCAAGATGGGAAAGTCATAGCCTATGGGTCCAGACAGTTAAAGAGTCATAATAAAAACTAACTCACCCATGACTTAGAGCTTGCCGCAATCATGCACGCCTTGAAGACTTGGCACCATTATTTATATAGAGAGACCTTTCTGATCAATACCAATCATAAGAGTTTGAAATACATATTCACTCAAAAGGATCTCAACATGCGTCAGAGAAGGTGGATAGAACTTCTTAAGGACTATGATTGTGACATCTTGTATCATCCGGAGAAGGGCAACGTGGTAACCGATGCACTCAGCAGAAAAAATGCTGGTACATTAGCCCATTTGATAGTTTCAGAATGCAGGAAGATTGCACACAACAGGTTCGACTTCAGGATTTAAGGAGAGTCACGTGTTTGGGTCATCTAACCGTTCAGCCTGAATTAGTCCAAAGAATAAGAGAAGTTCAATTCGCCAATTCTGCCCTAATAGCCCTCAAGAAAGATGCAAAATAGGGAGTTAGCTCAGAATTCTGAGTCTCTGCCGATGAGTTACTCAGGTTCTAGGACATGGTGTGTGTTCCAGGTGACAGTGAGTTAAAGAGAGATATCATGACAGAGGCCCATAGCTCAAAGTTTTTCATGCATCCCGGAAGCACTAAAATGTACCAAAGTATCCGACCCTGATTTTGGTGGAACGGGATGAAAAAAGATATAACTGACTTTGTTTTTAAGTGTTTGGTATGTTAGTAGGTTAAGGCCGAGCATCAGCGCCTAAGCGGGCTACTTCAGTCATTACTGATCCCAGAATAGAAGTGGGAAGATATCACCATGGACTTCGTGATAGAATTTTCTAAGGCACGCTCAGGACATGATGTCATCTGGGTAATTGTCAATCAGCTTACCAAGTCTTTCCACTTCTTAGCCATCAGGATGACTAATCCCTTGGATAAGTTAGCAAGAATATATATCCGAAAAATAGTCAGATTGTATGGAGTCCCAGTGACAGTGTCCAACAGGGACCCCAGGTTCACTTCTCGATTTTGGAGTAGCTTTCAGTAAGCCATGGGAATGAAGCTGACCCTCAGTACTGCATTCCATCCTCAGACTGATGGACAGTCAGAAAGGACAATCCGTACACTTGAGGATATACTCCAAGCTTGTGTCCTTGACTCTAGGGGCTATTAGGATGACCATCTACCTCTGATTGAGTTCGCCTACAACAACAGCTACCAAACGAGTATTGCCATGAGTCCATATGAGGCGTTATATGGGCGCCCATGCTGATCACCGATTTGTTGGGAAGAAATGGGCGATAGAAAACTGTTCGACCCAGATCTGGTAGAGAAGACAACATCTAAAATAGTTAAGATTAAAAAGAATATTCAGACGGCTCAGAGCAGGCAGAAGAGTTATGCGGACACCCGGAGAAGAGATTTAGAATTTGAGGAAGGTGATTGGGTATTCCTTAAGGTCACTTCTTTCAAGAGAATCAGTAGGTTCGGCAGGAGGGGAAAACTGAACCATCGATTTATTGGATCATTTGAAGTCTTAGACATGATTGGTATCGCCGCTTATAGACTAGCATTGCCTCCAGAAAATTCTAAGGTCCACAATGTGTTTCATGTGTCCATGCTACACAAGTACAACCCGAACCCCTCTCATGTTGTGGCCCACGAGTCTCCTCCACTCTAAGAGGATTTATCCTACGAAGAAGTACCAGTCGGCATTGTGGATCGAAAAAGTAGATTACTCCGTAATCGGAAAATTTCTTTTATAAAGGTCGTATGGCAGAACCACACACTGAGAGAGGCTACATGGGAGCTAGAATCAGCAGAGCCCAGTATCCCCAATTGTTCGATTGAAAGTAAGAGACAAATTTGACGGACTAAATTTCTTTTAAGGGGGGAGGAGAGTTGTAACACTCAACATTTGTTTTTGTTTTTATTTTTATTTTTATTTTTTTTAAATATAGTTATTTATTTATTTAATTTATTTTAGTTTATTTTATTTTATTTTAATTTAATGGAAAAAAGGGGTAAAAATTTGTTAAGGATTAAATTGAAAATAATTTTGGAAAAAATGAGTGAAAATTTGGGTTCTGATGGTATTTTTAAAAGAAAAATAAAAAACTGGGGGTCAAAATATAATTTAAAAAAATTATGCCACATCAGACGCCCGGTCAGCAGCTCCAACCAACCAGAACGCGCCAAGTGGCAGAGGCACTGACGCGGGAGGCCACGCGGGGGGGGGGGGGGGGGGGGGGGAGCCACGTGAGCGATCCATGTGTGTGTGATCGAATGGCTGAGGTCTGTTCCCGTGCACACAGACGGCCCATATTGAATCGCGATGAACGGTTCAGATTCACTCCCTATTTAATCACGATCGGACGGTTCAGATCAAAAACGATAAGCGATTCAGATCAAAAGTAGATGAGTATAAATAACCCATCCGCACCCAAACTCTAACCCTAGCCGCCAGAACCCTTCGCCGGTGAAGACAACCCAGCCGCCAGGGAGCCGACCGCCACCACCCGCCGTCGCACCGGAACCTGTTTATTTATTTATGTGATTATGTTTGATTTAGTAACGGAGACTAAGGAAAAACAGGAAAGAGGTGTGATCTAATAAACAGATAAGATGACAGTCTCGCTAGATATCCTAGGAGATAGTGGACGGACTGGGTTCATAGGGAACCCTACCGTAAATGTTGTCTCATACCGAACGACGTATGGGGACTTGGTCATTTGGTGCTCATACCGGACGGGGTATGGGGACGGCCGCTTCACCCTCATACCGGACGGGGTATTCAGGTTTAATGTTTTGGTGCTTATACCGAACGGGGTATGTGGACAACTCTGAAATTAAGATTATTAAGAGAAATGATTCACGTGTATCAGGGATACCCCTATGGATCCCTATGGATACTAGTAGGCTGATGAAACGAGAAACGGTTATAATTTAATTTATTGTTAATGAATGTGAATTTATGATATGTTCTATGTTGCTGATCGTGCGTGAAGTTATGATTTGTATGATATTATTGCTTCTATAGTTTATTTTCATAAATTCTGCAATGGTAAGTGAAGAGAATAGTTTTATTTTTAATAAACGTATTGGTTTAAATTTAGTACTTCATTAGTTGTTTTGATTTTCTACCAATATTTATTTCTGTGCCGGTAGTATAGTGTGATGTTCTTACTGGGCTAGTGTAGCTCATCCTTTATTTAACCATTTCAGATCAAGAGATCTTGGTTCCCGAGCCCGATCCGCAAGAAGATTGCGAGTAGATGCTAGATATTTTATATTTTCTTTTACTTTTCTCATTTATCGTGTTTCTTTCAGAGATTTCATTTCGGGATGTTTGTTTAGTACTTTTAAGTTATTGTGTAAGGGATGTAAACTTTAATCTTTTATTTCGCTTCCGCACTTAAATTATTATATATTTTCTTTTGGATTTCCGGAGTCGTTACATTTAATTTTGTATAAGATTTAGTAGTCTATATATGATTAATACTTTTAACCTGAAATAAAGTAAAATATCATAATATAAATAATTAATTTGACTATTTTTTATCAGTTTATTTAAAAAAAATAAATAAACACAATTAATTATTTAATCATCACAATTTAACACAATTCTGACTTTTTTAACACTTCAAACAAATTTAGTGAAATATATAAATTCAATATTCATTTTTTCTTTATATATATATATATGTGTATATATTATAGTCTGGGTAACCCAATAATTTCTCCTTTTTTTTTTTTTGAGGAATTGCATTTAATGAGATGTTAGTTGAATAATAAAAAAGCTCCTCAATGAAGACAAAGACAACTCATCAATGACTTAAAATGAAAATGTTAAGTTAAATAATAAAATTTTAGTGGAAATGAAAGCCTCCTACTAAGAGTCAATCAGGAAAGAAAATAATAAATGGAAAAAAAAAAAAAAAAAAAGCTTAAAAGGGGGATCGCTTTTAAACCATATTCAAAGCATTCAAATGAGTTTATCAACATGCATATTAAGTGGCCGCTTGAGCATGGTGTAATTTATGTATGTCGTGAGTTTTTAAAATATTATTAAATTAGTTATTAATTAAAAATATTTTTAAATAAAAAATTATTTTATATTTAATAAAAAAAATACTATTATTAAAAAAAATAAAAATTTCGTATTAGTTAAAATTAATTTTTAAAATTTTAAATGTAATTTTTTAATGAATACTAAAATTATTTTTTAAAAGTTATATATTATAACTTTTGACTTTAAATTTATTAAAAATAAATTTTACTTTTATATATTTTACTCATTTAGTTGTAAAAATATTTTTAAAATATAAAATCATATTCAAATACTGCATAAAACAGAACCCAAATTTATGGTGCAAAAATGATAAAGAAAAAAAAATTGAGGCTCCAATTATTTTTAATATTTAAAATACCAAACTTTTATTTAGTCTTGAAAATGAATTTTATTTGAAAGTTAGAATATATTTTACCACAATTTGATGAAAAGATTTTCCTCGTCTGTGTTTTACTTGGAAGTGAAATAGAGTCTTGATCTAAATCCACTCCAGAATTTACCTTAAGCTTCAATGGAGTTTAATTTAATGATTTCTCCTGTTTTTTTCTCGATGTTAGAATATTTTTTCATTTTTATCTCACACAACTTGATAATGTATTACGTTATATTAAAATGTAATAACAAACAACATATAGATTTATTCAATTGAGACAGTTGTGTACATGAATTTTAGAGCTCGCCGAGATAATTTATAAGGTTAGTTAAAGAATATTGCAACTCTTGTTTAATACATTATTAGTATTAATTAAATTGAAAACTTTATTAATCAAATAAAACTTTTACTAATGTAATGAACGAGTTTTGATCTAACGATTAATGTAAAGACCCATAATTTAATGATTATGGAAATATTGAATCAACAAAATAATAACATAACCAATTGAGAGTTCAGGATTTATATTTCTTACATAATAAATCAGGATACCCAATAGAATTACGAGAATGCATATTTTTAAAAGTTTCAGCAATAAAATAAATAAATAAAAGAAGACACAACTAAAAATCCTTTAGAGTTAACCTCCGCTGGAAAACTCTGATGGGATGCGAAAGACAGCTCTTATTGGCAACCTTCTTATTATTTAGGATCTAAATTGATTAAATATGGTGGATGAGTTATACTACTACAGTAAGAATATAACACTTAAAACCGATACGGGAAATCAAATAGTGGTAAAAATCGTCAAATAACCCAATGGAGCCATTATCTATTTTTAAACAAATTTGTTTAACTTAAAACCATTATTTCATACTTATCTCATGAGTTTTCAAAACCAACATAATATTTTATTATATATTTAAATGAACAATAACAATAAACTTACCTTCTCACCTATTTACCAGTATCTCTGGGGATGCATATAGATACACCTCTACGCATGAACCCAATACCCAATTTATCAATTAACCGGCTGTAACCATACCCCGTCCAGTAATGAACGCCAAATATACAACCACTTTGATACTTCGTCTGGTATGAGGGTAATCTATACCTTCCAACTCCTTCCGGCATGAGACTTCTCAGCCTTGTTCAACTGAGATAATTTTTATGGTAGAGTTTTTTATATGCACCAGGTCCGTACACCCTTTTTCTAGGGTACCCGATGAGCCCTTTTTACATGTATATTCACATCATTCACTAACCACCAATTACAAACTATAATCTCATTTCATGATTACCGGAGACATAGAACGATAATTTAATAGACTATATGGTTCAATATTGAATATTTAGAGAGAGTATAATCAAAACAGTTATTTCATAACCAATTAACTGATAAGGGTAAACAGTTAAGTAAATTAATAAATGATAATGCAAATAAACCTATGAATTAAAGTACATGCAGCAAGTAAACAATAACAATATAGTAATAATTGAACAATATACATAAAATAGGCAATTTTGTACTAACCAATTGTTGGTTCCACGGGTGACTTGTAATTAATTTTAGAGTTTTTTAATTTTTTGCAAAACATACCATTCTTAGATATTAGACTTTAATTTACCATAATAGGAGAAAAATGTGAGAGATTTTTAACCCAGATCGGTATTTGAAACACTGTTTTTTTCATTGCACCTCTTGACTATTCCCAAGTTTCTTGGATTTTTTCTGCGAAAATAAAAAATACGCGTCATGTATACCAAAATACCCAACAAAGGCCAAAATAAGTACTTTTAAACTTTTCTAGCCAGTTTAGGGTTTCGACACGGCGCTGCCTCCGTCGCCCACGACAATGTTTCTTCTTAGCCTGGCCGTTTTCGGTTAGTTTTGGTTGGGTTTGGCCAGTTTTGCATAAAAACCTGCGAAAATAAGGTTAGGGAGCCTCTATCGGCCGGAAAATGGAGTTCCTACCGACAGAGGGTTTCTCTAGTGCGATGGCTCTGCCCTTTCTCTATTGCGGTCAGGGTTTCTCATCAACTAACCTGCATCAGAAAGAGACGAGGAACACTTGGTCAAAGAATCAAAACAAATGAAAAATGTGAAGGGGCTCATCAGAGAGGTTTTCGGGTTACGGCTGCGGCGATTCGACCGAGCTCTGTTCGCATTTTTCAGCTCACCTGTTGGCTGTTTAGCTCCGATATGGGTGTGGAGAGGTTCGGAATTCAATTTCGAGTGAAAGAAAAATAATAATTTTACCTTCTCTACATCGGCAGTGGCTCCGATGCAATGATGATGGTGGCTGGTCTCCTTCTCTAGCGATTGATTCATTTTCAGGCCACCCCTCTTCTTCTTCTCTGATGACCTCTCTGGCAGCTAGGGTTAGGGTTCTCTATGAAGAGGAGTTTAAATACTCCTCTTCATTAAATTTGGGTTGTCTGTTCGAGGAGACGTGACTCATCCTCAGCTGTTGGATCGCTCTTATTTGGAGAATTAATCTACACCCACAATCTGATCAAATTCAGTTGTTCGATCGCATCTGAGGAAGAAACAGATTTGGGACATTCGTGCGCACGGGATGCGATCTGGTTCGTTGGATTCGGTGGCACACAGATCGCCTGTGTAGCCTCCCGCGTGGGAGTGTGTCCATGTGTCTGGTACGTGGCGCACGGAGACTGGTCGCGCGGCTAACGTGGCGGTCTACGTGGTCAAACTTTTGAAAATTTTATTTTTACTCTAGTTTTTTAGATTTTCTTTTAAATTGGTCATCCCTTATTTCTATTTTAACTCAAATTTTTGAAAATATTTTCAAATACATACAAAATCTAAAATTTATAAAAAATTAAAATTAAAATTATTTTAATTAATATTAAATTATCTCGTACTAAACTTTTAGAATTAAATATTATAATTAATCATTTATTTTGAACTTGATAATGCTCGTCTCTATTTGTGAATTATTTTTTTTTTTAATTATTATTTTTACGATAATTATTGATTAATGATAAGTCTAATTTTTTATTAAAAAAATTACTCTTAACAGAAAAAAAAAAAAAAAAAGTATTACATGTATCCATTACCAAAAAAATGTGTTCCTAATTTGAGGGATTGGATGCATTGGTAGGTGTGTAAATATAGGCATAATAAAAGCAGACGAGCCTTCCTTTAAAATATAGGCATAATATTTAATGCGTTCCTAATTTGTGTATATATTTAATGTCATCTTAATTCAAGGGATTGAATGCATTGATGGGTGTCTAAATATAGGCATAATGAAAAGAGATAAACTGGCTATTATTAAATTCTGATATATATATATATATATTGTATATCAACCTTAAAACAGTAATACAAGTAGAATCTTGTTTAGGGTATTCTTCTAAATGGCTAATTCAAGGTCACTTATGGCGATAATACTAATCCGCATCCTCTTTGCTTTAGCTGTTGATTACATACCATGTTTGGAGGCTAGAAAGCTGATCATGGAGCCTTCCTTGAAAGATTCCAGTCTGGTTCAAGGTCTCCTTCCCACGGCCCCTGCACTGCCTTCTTCTCCGGGTGAAACCCTTATTTCCGTTCATCTTGCCATGATCGATCCTATTTTGCAGTCTGTCCCGAGTCCAGGAGCAGGCCATTTGGCAATCTACACATTGCATGTTCCACCTTACGTGAATGCCTAGATTTTCCTTTCGATCTTGGAAGGAATTGGTAAATCATTACAAATAGTTATTAATATATGCATATCTGGTAATTAATATTATGTATACATGCAATAATGTTCTAATGTCAATTTATGACGTTGATTCTGCCGGTTCCTTGGTTTAAGTTATGTAAATATACATGTAATAGTAGTTCAAGCAAGGTGCATTAATTATAGCAATTTAAAACTCAAACAAAGTTTGGTTATAAAGGACTTCTTTCCGAAAATTGACGTTGATTTTTGGTTACATTGTATTTAAAAAAATTAAACTAATGAAATTTTAAATTGTCATTTTAAGACGGATCGAAATATATACATATGTATACCCAAATCCAAGACTTACCCTTAAATAAATTAAGTACCAACCCCCACCTTTTACTTAATTCTTCAAAATTTCTCATGATTTTTCTTTTTTAAAGTTCTTCTTGAACTTTTTAAAAGAAGACAAAATTTTTAATCTCTATTAATCTTCTTCAATAACATTTAAGCTAAATGACATGTATTAAGTCATATATTAACTAGTTTTAAATTTATTACTGTAACACCCCAAATTTATAATGTAACCATTCAAATTCAAAGTAACACAAAACACTTTCGTTTCGTTTAATTTCATCAATTTCACTCATTTATCTAAACGAGTAAATAAAAATTTAATTATCGCCAAATTATAAAGAAATAATTAAATAGTTAATTTTTGACCTTTTTGAAAGTAAATTCAAAAGCCTAGACACAACTGTAAAAGGGGGGACTTATTTTAAAAAAAATCGAAAGGTAGAGGTTAGTTCGCAAAAAGGAGAAGAAACGACCCATGTGGACGTCTAGTCAGCGACACGACGAATCGCTGCACACCACGTAGAGGCCATGTCAACACGGGCTCCACGCAGGAAGCCATACTAGTGATCTGCGTGTCAAGCCGATTGGACGGCTCAAGGCCATTTCGGTGCACGTGAATGACCCAAATTAACATCCTAAACAGGTACGATCGAATGGTCGACATGACTCCAAGTCTCCTAGATCGAACGACCCGGATGAGTTCCTTGAATAGGCCAGATTGGACAGCCTTTGTTGCTCTACGTGACCCCACATGGATGACCCAAATTGAAGAATAAGAGGTATTTAAACCTCTATTGGCTGGCTCCCCAAACCCTAGCCGCGAATTCGACCAGGGAAGAATAAGAGGGGATGCTAGAGGGAGCTCAAACGCTGGTGGAGCCGAACTTTACCATCGTGATTGAAGCAAAAAACGACATCGGTAAGTGCAATTTTTCCCCCATTCGTCCAATTTTTCTATTCTAGACCATTTAAAACTATCATTGATGTAGGAAAACCCAAGGGAAAGCTGTAACCTGAGAAAACAGGCGATGGAGCCGGTTGTGTGCCGCCATGCCGGAGGCCAAATCAACACTGGCAGGGTTGAAATTCCCTTTTTTTATTTCGTAAAATACTCCCTAACCACAATTTAAACAAATTTCACCAAGAATCGATCGAAATTGATTTGGCCGAGAGGGAGAACCACCGGAGAAGGAGGAGTAGGCGGCAGCGCCGTGGCGCAGGAACCCTATTTTTTTTTTCCCTTTTTCACCACTGTATGCGTATTTTCATGTTGTTTTGTTGTACGTTTCTAAATTTTAACAGAAAAACTCAAGAAATCCAAGAACCGAAAAACGTCACGAACCGTAGTAAAAAAGGCAGTGTTCTGGACACTGAGAGTAAGGATCTCTCAATATTTTTCCTATTACAGTTAAATTAAAGTTAATAAATAATAAATAGTAATTTTAAACTATTCTATGAACCCTTGATAGTTAAATACAGGTTGCCGATTTAACCGATTAAACGATTGTCTGTATTCACCACTAATTTTACTGTATGCTATCTATTCGTTATTTTTGTCTTGATTCTTATCTTATGGTGTTTATTATTTTATTTTCATTTTATTCTTGTTTTTCTTTTTTATTTATTTGCTAATTTACTTGCTTTGTAGTCGTTTATTCCCTTTCTGTTGGGCTAACCTATTTTCATCCTTATCTTGCCATGTCTATCTAGAACTCATGCATCAGTTACGCATCTTGGATTGTTGTATTTGTTTCATTTTGTGTTCACTCCGTGTTATTTATTTATTCTGTTATGTTTATTCATCATATTCTGTCTGGTTAATTTAGCCATGACCTATTTATTTCATTTTGTTGTTCATGCTTGCATATAAAGGATCTTATCTTATCATGACGTTTTATTTCGTTTCTATTTATGTTTTCTTTATTTCTTAACGAGTTTGGAAAAACAAATTTTATATTCTATTATTAATTAAAGTACGGATCTCACATGGGTTAAATACAATGAAAAACATGTATGTGTAAATTGATAATAAGGCCTACTTGAAATCATGGAAGAGAGTGTACAGACTTGATACATAGGGTGAATCTTATTGTGGACGTATCCTCAGTCGTATGGGGCTAGGAAATCCCATACTTGACAGAGCTGGGAGCAATTAATTTCGCTTATACCAGATGAGGTATTAAGAAAATTTTTAAATGATGGCACCCATATTGGACGATTTATAGCTATAGTGATTCCAATAGGAAAATGGGCCCCCAGCGATTTCAATAGGAAAATGGAATAGTATAACGAGAATAGATATAGTAAGTAACTTGATTTCGGATGAAGGGTTGAGAACCTAATATTACATGCCATAAAATGTACACTTGTTGTTTCTAAATTGCCATATTGAATTTATTTTGGTGTGATAAGTTTAGAGGATTACTAGTTGAGGAAGAAAATACTAACGTTTTCAGTAAAACAATCAAGCAGTGTATTAGCACTTGAATTTTATTTAAATTATGCTTGATTGATCGTTTTATATTTTCTACAATCATTTGATTTTCTGTGTCAATAGTAAGACGTTGATATTCTTACTGAGCTAGTGTAGCTTACTCATTTCTTATTAATTATTTCATATCAGAATGACTAAGATTCGGGTCCTGAACAACAAGTGACCAGCTAAAAATTTACCTCTGTCCACTTTGTTAATTTTGAATAAAGGTTAATAATATTTGCTTGTTAGTGTTTTTTTCTCGTTTAAAGTTCTAAAACATTCCCATAGCCCCTATTTGGGCATTTTAAGTAAACTTACAAGGAATGTAATCTTTGAACCATTAATTATTTCGCTAAATAAAAGAATCCAGTACTATTATCATTATTATTATTATTATGATAGGCCCAAAATGCTTGAAATCTCTGTTAGGGGTTTTGAGCTCCTACAGTTAGTATCAGAGTTACGTTCCTCAGAACTATTCCTTACACATAAGATTAGAATAAATTTAATACAACCCGAATCTCAACAATTTTCATGTAATATAAGTAAGAAAACATGAGGAGAGAAAGGTCCCCACTTAACAGAGTAGCTCGGGAGGGATCACTTCAAGATAGCATTGATCGGCTCTTCAAGATACTTGAGAGACTGATTTCTGCCTAGCAAGCTAGGGAGGAGAAGGTAGTTGTTTGATCCCCCTCTATCCCTACCACAATATAAGCCACCTCCACACCAAGAGGATCCAGTACCCCAACGGCACAACCCAGTTCCTCCACAATACCATCCGCACTGTCTTAGCACAATTCAGAGCCTCCACCGTACAACCCAGTGTCACCACAGTGCCACTCGATTCTTCCCTAGCATAATCCAATTCCCTTCCAGTAGGACCCAACTCCGCCTACGATAGACCCGGGTTACGTCGAGAGGTACAATAGACTTAATACATCTACTACTTTTGAGAAAGTTGAGTATTGGTTAGTAGAGACAGAGAAGATCTTTGCGACACTTGGAGTGATTCCCAAACAGAAGGTTATCCTTGTCACATGTATGCTCATGCTGAGGCAAAGCATTGGTGGCAACTAAAGCAGACGACTCTACTCACTCTAGTCACCTTGGAACAATTTTTGGCAGCTTTCAATGCTGAGTACCTTTCAGAACATCTCAAACATCTAAAAGAAATTAAATTTGCACAACTATTCTAAGGAGATTTGTCAGTATCAGAGAATGCTAAAAAATTCTTAGAGTTAGGTCGATACTCCCCTAAAAGCATGACAAATAAAGGCAGGAAGGTGTGGAGGTTTAAATGGGGTCTTCATCCTGAGATCAAACAACAAATGTATGTGTTTGAGCTTGACACTTATTCGACAGTCTTGGCCAAGGCACAGTTGATCGAGAGGAATATCTGCATTTTTTTCTCAGCAATGGGCAACTTTAGGCCCCCAATTCTGCATCGCAGACCAGCACCTACCATACTAAATCGATAGAATAAGATACCAAGGTCCGCACCTCAGGCTTCTCCCTATATCCCGATAGTAGGACGTGGTAAGATTTATCAATACTGTGGTAAGGATAATAGGAATTGACCTTATTATCATCCCAAAAACACCTCTCGCATATGCGGGAGTGCTCAACATTACACGAGAGAGTGTTCGAAGAATCAGAATCAGATCAGGCCGGGTTCTAGGGCAGACTCTACATGCTCACCCAGCAAGATGCTAAAGCCAACCCAGATGTGATTCAGGGTATGTATACTATCTACAAATATCTTGCACATATTTTAATTGACACTAACATTTCACATTCTTTTGTTTCACATGCTTTTACTAAATATTTGAATGTATTACCTGAACGTCTTGACTCTATATTGTTGGTGTCTACACATTGGAAAGAAGCATTACTGAAAATATTATATACAAATCTTGCATCATAGAAATAGCAGGTAAGGAACTGAGTGTAGATCCAATAGCATTACATACTGTAGATTTTGATATAATCCTAGGGATAAACTAGTTAGCTTTGTATCATACAACTCTTGATTGTTATCACAAGAGACTTATATTCAACATCTCTAATGAAAAATCTTTTACTAATTAATAAAATCTTTAGTATTATTAGTACATAGTGGTAGTATATTGAATTTAATCGAATGCCATTAATCTACCATTTTTTTTTGCGATAGGCAAACCCAAGGAAGAAATTTGCATCCAAGATATTCATATTGTCTGAAACTTTCCAGACATACTCCCTACTAAACTACCAATGCTGCTAATAGATCGAGAACTAGAATTCACCATTGATCTTCAGTCTGGAACCCAATCCATCTCGGTTGCCACATACCGAATGAGTCATGTTGAAATGGAGGAACTGAGAAAATAGATAAAAGAGCTACAGGATAATGGTTTCATCCGACGCATCATATCTCCTTGAGATGTCTGAGTTACATTCGCAAGAAAAAATAATGGAACTTTGAGATGGTGCATAGACTACAGAGAACTAAACAGAGTCACAATTAAGAACAAGTACCCCCTCCTTTGGATTGATTACTTTTTTGATCAGTTACAGGGTGCTCAGATTTTCACCAAGATCGACATGTGTTCAGGATGCCATCAGGTGAAGATCAAAGTAGAAGATATCCCTAAAATGGCCTTTAGGACCCGATATGGACATTATGAGTTCTTTGTTACCCTATTTGGATTGATTAATGCACCCACACTCTTCATAGATTTAATGAATAGGATCTTCAGGTCATTCTTGGATCAGTTTGTTATAGTATTCATTAATGATATCCTGCTTTACTCTAAGAATAGGGAAGAACACGCTCAGCATTTGACGTAGGTCTTACACACTCTCAAGGAAAAGAAACTATACCCAAAATTAAGTAAATATAGATTTTAGCTTGATCAAACTTCCTTTCTAGGACACATAATATCAAAATAAGAGTTGTCAGTAAACGCCGACAAGATTGAGGTAGTGACGAGTTAAAAATAACTGACTACGGTCAAGGAAGTTAGGAGTTTCTTGGGTATAGCAGGTTATTACCGTAGATTTGTAGAATAATTCTCAAACATGGCAGCCCCCTTGACATGACTCATAAAGAAAAATGTCAAGTTTAGGTGAAATAAGGAACGTGAAAAGTATTTTACAGAACTTAAAGGGCAATTGACTACCACACTGATGTTGGATATACCAAATGAAATAGACGGGTACACAGTATAAAATGATGCATCCTACTAGGACTTAGGTTGTGTTTTGATGCAACATGAGAATTTCATAGCTTATGGGTCCAGACAATTGCAAAAATATGAAAAGAAATATCTCACTCACAATTTGGAGTTTGTCGTAATCATACACGCCTTGAAAACCTAACGTCGTTAGTTATATGAAGAGATGTTTGACAACTATATAGATCATAAGAACCTGAAATACATATTCACACAAAAAAATCTCAACATGCATCAAAGGCGTTTGATAGAACTTCTCAAGGATTATGATTGTAAGATCTTGTACCACCCAGACAAGGGCAACATAGTGGTCGAAGCTCTCAGCAGGAAGATTACAGGTATGTAACCTCATATGATGATCTTAGAGTGTAGATTGATAAAGGCCACGCTACGACTACAACTCCAAGACTTAAAACGAGCCACATGCCTTGCTCACTTAGCAGTTCGACCCAAGTTAATTCAAAGGATAAAGGAGGCTCAGCTAGCCGATTCCACTCTAACAGCCCAAAGCAAAGAGACGGAGTTCCGAGTCTCTGCATATGGGTTTCTCAAGTTTCAAGATAGGTTGTGTGTTCTTAGTGATAATAGTTTAAAGAGAGACATCATAACAGAGACTCACAGTTCAAAGTTTATCATGCACCTAGAAAGTACTAAGATGTACCAAAGCATACGTCCTCGATTATAGTGGAGCGAGAGAAAAAGGGATATTGCTGATTTCGTCTCCAAGTTTCTCATATGCCAGCAAGTTAAGTTAGAGCATCAACACACATGCGGGCTACTTCAACTGCTGCCGATCCCGAATTGAAAATGAGAACATATCACCATAAATTTTATAACGGGATTGCCCAGGGCATGTTCTGATCATGATGCGATTTGGGTAATAGTTGATCGACGCAGTAAGTCCTCCCACTTTCTAGCCATTAGAGTAACAGACTCCTTGGACAAGTTAGCAAGAATTTATATTCGAGAGATAGTTAGAGTGTATGAGGTTCCAATAACATTGGTATCAGATAGAGACCACAAGTTTACTTCTAGGTTTTGGACCAGTTTTCAACAAACTATGGAGACCAAATTATCACTCAATATGACTTTCAACCCTCAAACGAACGGATAATTAGAGAAAACTATTCGAACACTAGAGACATGTTCAGGGCTTATACCCTAGATTTTGGGGGACACTAGAATAATCACTTACTCCTGATAGGGTTCGTTTGCAACAACAGTTACCAAGCAAACATCGGTATGACTTTGTATGAAGTATTATATAATCGACCATGTAAATCACCGGTCTGTTGGAAATAATTAGTTGACAGAAAATTATTTGACCCAAACCCTATAGAGGATACCATAGTGAAGATTTCTAAAATCAGGAAAACATTCAAACAATTCAGAGTAGACATGCAAATGAGGGATTTAGAATTTGAGACAGGTGATCGAGTCTTCCTTAAGGTCACCCCCTGAAGAGCATCACTAGGTTTGGGAAGAAGAAAAAGCTGAATCCTCGATTTATCAGATCGTTCAAAATTTTAGATAGGATTAGGACATCCACCTACTAACTAATACTACCGCCATAATTATCTAAACTCCATGATGTCTTCCATATGTCAATATTGTACAAGTACAACCCGAATCTTTCACATGTTTTGTACTACAGATCACTTCAACTCTGGGAAAATCTTTCTTATGAAGAAGTACTCATCAACATCGTGGACCAGAAAGAGAGAGTGCTCCACAACAAGAGGATCCCCTTCATCAAAGTATTATGGCAGAACCCCTTGGGGGACGAGGCCAATTGAGAAATGGAGTTAGACTTCAAGGTTAAACACCTTTAACTATTTAGTGAATAATGAAAATTTGATGGACCAAATTTTCTTAACGGTGGGAGAGTTGTAACACCCTAAATTTGTGATGTAACCATTCAAATTAGAATTAAGACAAAAACACTTTGTTTTCCGTTTAATTTTGTCAATTTGCACTCATTTACCTCCTTTTATTTTATTTTCTATCATCGAACGAGTCAATAAAAATTTATTTATCACCAAATTATAAAGAAATAATTAAAAGGTTAATTTTTGACCTTTTTGAAACTAAATTCAGACACCTGTGCATAACAGTAAATAGGGAGAGACCTATTTGAAAAAAAATTCGGAAGGTACGGGTTAGTTCCTAAAAAGGAGAAGAAAAACCCCAGATGGATGCCCAGTTAATGGCACGACGAATCACCACACGCTGCGTGGCAACCATGTCAACACGGGCTCCACGCGGGAAACCACACTGACGATCCGCATGTCAGGTTGATTGGACGGCTCGGGGCCATTCCTGCCCACGTGAACGACACAGATTGACTTTCTAAAGAGGTTCTATCAAACGGCCCACATGACTCCAAATCTCTAATATCGAACGGCCTAGATGAATTCCCTAAATTGGCCAGATCGGGTGGCCTTCATTGCTCCACGTGGCCCCGCACGAACGACCCAGATTGAAGAAGTAGAGGTATTTAAGCCTCTTTTGGTTGGCTCCCCAAACCCTAGCAGTCAAGTCGACCGGGGAAGAAGAAACAAGGGGAACCAGAGGGTGCTTAGGCACCAGTGGAGCTGGTTGTGCTGTCGTGCCAGAAGTTAAAAACAACACTAATAAGTGCAATTTTGCCCCCATTAGTCAAAATTTTCCGTTCTAAACCATTTAAAACTATCCTTGATGTAAAAAAACCCAAGGGAAAGTCATAACTAGAGAATGTAGGCGGTAGAACCGGTTGTGCCGCCGTGCCAAAGGCTTTATCAAAGCTGGTAAAGTCAAAATTCCCTTATTTTATTCTGCAAAATACTCCCCAACTACGATTCAAACAAATTTTCACCTAGAATCGGACAAATTTAGTTTGGTCAGGAGAGAAGCATTAGAGAATGAGGACCAAGCTACAGAGCTTGACGACGCTGCTACGCCAGAATCCCAACCCAACCCAACTTTCGGTGAGTGTTCTTTGCCTTTTTTGCCATCATTTACGTATTTTCATGCTATTTTGATACACGTTTCTAAATTTTAATATAAAACCTCAATAAATTCAAGAACCGGGAACTGTCGCAAACAGTAGTGAAAAACACAATGTCTTGAATACTGATCCAGAATAAGGATCCCTCAAGCTTTTTTCTATTATAGTTAAATTATATTAAAAGATAATAAACGATAATTTTAAACTTTTCTGTGAACCCTTGATAATTAAATACAGGTTGCCAATGGAGGTGGTTAAACGATTGTCTATTTCACCATTAGTTTTACTGTGTGCTACCTATTCGTTATTTTTGTCTCAATTCTTATCTTATGGAATTTATTATTTTTTCTTTCTTATTTATTTTTAATTTACTTGCTTTGTAGTCGCCTATTCTCGTTCTATTGGCCTAACCTATTTTCATCCTTATCCCGCCATGTCTATCTAGAACTCATGCATCAGTTATGTATCTTGGATCGTTGTATTTGTTTTATTTGTTTTCACTCCATGTTGTTTATTTATTCTGTTCTGTTTATTTATCATATCTTGCCTGGTTAATTTAGTTGTGACCTATTTATTTCATTTTACTGTTCATGTTCTTGTATATTGAGGATTTTATCCAATCATGACATTTTGCTTCGTTTCTATTTACATTTTCTTTATTTCTTAACAGGTTTGGAAACATAAATTTTATATTCTATTATTAATTAAAGTAGGGATCTCACGTAGGTTAAATACAATGAAAAATATGCATGCATAAATCGATAAAAAAGGCCTACTTAGTATCACCTTAGATACTTAGTCGATGGTTTGATGCCACTCTAGGCCTCCGCATATGTCATCTCCTTCACAGCCTTTGTAGGTAGCATGTTGAGTAGGAACATGGCAGTGTTAACTACCTCAGCCCACAAAGCTATAGGCAAGTACTTGTCAGCAAGCATGCTTCTTGCCATCTCCACAATGGTTCTGTTCTTCCTCTCTGAGACACCATTCTGTTGAGGAGAATATGGTGCCGTGAGCTGCCTTTTGATCCCATTCTCAGAACAGAAGTACTTGAATTCACTAGAATTGAATTCAAGGCCATTATCTGTCCTTAGGCACTTCAGCACACAGCCACTTTCCTTCTCTGCCATAACCTTAAATTTTTTGAATTCACCGAAAATTTGAGTTTTATTCTGCAGGAAACAAACCCAAATCATCCTGAAAAAATCATCTATGAATAAGCCAAAATACCTGCATCCACTCATGGAGTTTTTTGTCATCGGACCATAGATGTCAGAATGTATAAGTGTCAGCCTCTCTTCTGCTCTCTAATCTTTTTGCGAAGGGAAAGAATTCCTTGCCATCTTCCCCATCTGGCAGGCACCACATACTGACTCAATGACTGCAATGTTTGGGAAGTCCTTGGTTAGGCCTCCCTTCTGCAGTTGTTGTAGCCCAACCACATGAAAATGCCAAGGTGCTTGTGCCATATCTCACCTTCTGTCACAGTGGTAACACTGGCCTTCTCGACTACTTTTCTAAGCTTCAAGGAGTAGGCTTGATCCTTCTTTTGGATGAAAGCAATCAATCTATCTTTAGGATCATATATCCTGCAGCAATTATCCTTGAAAGCAACTGAATAGCCTCGATCAGTCATCTGATTCACACTCAAAAGATTCTGTGAGAGGGTAGGAACAAAATTCACATCAGTGATAAGCTCCCTAGTTTCAATAGTTATATTACCTTTGCCCTCAATGGAGTTTCCAACATACCATTTCCAAGCCGTACCTGGCCTGAGACTGTTTTGTCAAGTGACACGAACAAGGCATCATCCTTGCACATGTGGGAGGTGCACCCACAGTCCACCACCCAGAGAGTATCATCCTCCACTGACAGCTCGCTTGATGCAACGAGAATTGTAGTACATTGCTCACTGGACACCTCGGTGACATTGGCATGTTGTAGTTCCTGCTTTGGCTGCGATCCTTCCTGCTTCTGTTTCTGCTTGCAGAATTTTTCCTTATGACCAAGCCTTTTACAGAAGTTGCACCGAACGACTTTCTTTCCCTTATACCAGCACTCATTTTCAAGGTGATTTATCAAGGAACAGATGCTGCACTAAGAATATTTTTTTTGCTTATTGGAATTTTGATTTCCAGTTTGATTCCCTTCACTCATTCACCCTTGATTCTGTGTTGAAGAGCTACCTTTAATTTGAGTTGAAATTAAGGTTCCCTCGGTATGTTGTCGAACATGCATATTTACCTGCTGCTCACTAGATTGAAGCTTGTTTATCAGCTCAGCCGAGGAGATAGATTCAATGTCGGCAAGCTCCTCCAAGGCTGAGATTTTAAACTCTAATTTAGGGGTAAGCTGATAAGAATCTGCTCTACCACCCTTGATTTCGGAAAATCCTCCCCCAAACAGCCTCATTTTGTTTACCACATCCAAGAGTTTGGAGGCAAAGTCCTTCACTGATTCATTTTTCTGTATTCTGAGTAATGCAAACTCACTCTTCAATCTCAAGATTTTTATCTTCCTGCTTCTGACTCCCCCATTGAACTCTTCCTTCAGTTTTTCCCAAGCAGCCTTTGGTGATTCGAAGTTCATAATCCTTAAAAACACCTTATCCAAGACAGTCGAGAAAAGGCAAGCAATAGCCTTTAGTTTCTTGGTCTTGTCTTCCTCGTACCTTTTGATTTGGTTTAGAGCGGGAGTGTCCCCTATTGGAGGAAGATTGCTGTCATCCATAATAACATCCTACAGACTTAAGGCTTTCAGATGGGCTCGCATTTTGATTGCCCATACATGGTAATTTTCTCCGTTGAAGTGTGGGGGAGGTGAGGTTCTAGTGGATGTCATCGGATTTTTGAGGGTATGTTGATTTACCAGTTCCTTAAGATAAGGGCTCTGATACCACTTGTTGATCGTAAGTAAATGAGGTTCAAAGGAAGCTCTGTGAATGAGCGAACTTAGAGAGAGAAAGTTGATGAGAGAGAGGGACAGCAAAACAGAGCAAGTTTATGCAACAGCTTCTATTTCGCAATTTTCAGAAATACTGTGTTTTTGGAGAAGAAAAGACTGCTTCTCATTTCATTTCTTGCTTGTATATATAAGAATGCAATAATAGAAACAGATTACATCAAACCAAACGATAAAATCAAAAAACCCGAAATCCATACATACTCGTTGCATGGTGTTTACGTATCTTACCGTGAAACAACTTCACGGTCGATTTGAATTCAAATTTGAAACTAAACATATAAAAAATCATTAAATTTAACAATGATCATGTTTTTTATCTTGATTCTGAATGGACTGTTGATTTAGCAGCATCCTACCATGCTACACCCATGAGGGATACCTTTACTATATATAAAGCAGGAAACTTCGATAAAGTAAAGATGGGTAATATTAGTTATGTAGATATTGTGGGTATTGATGACGTTTGTGTATAGACAGATGTTGGTTGCACATGGACTCTGAAAAATATGTGATATGTATTTGATTTATGCATAAATCTAATTTCTACACATGTTTTGGATCTTGATAATTATTACAACTTATTTGGTGGTAGAAAATAAAAACTCATCAGAGGTTCAATTATGGTTAAAATGGTTAGATTGTGTCATATACTGTATAAGACTCAAGTGAAGACACTTATAGATACTCTGAATGCAGCAAAAGAAGATGTTTTGCCAGACTTGTAGCATAGAAAAGTTAGCTCATATGAGTGAGAAAGGATTGCAGATTCTGGTAAAAAAGTCTCTTATTTCCGTTGCCAAGGTACGAGTTTAAATTCTTGTGATCATTGTTTATATGGTAAGTAGCATAGAATTTCTTCTAGCTATTCCTCTAAAAGAAAAATGAATGTACTTGAGTCAATCTATTATGATGTATGTGGTCCTATTGATGTGGAATCATTAAGTAGTAGTAGATACTTTATTACATTTATTGATGATGCTTCATGAAAAATTTGGTTGTTTGTTTTGAAGAGAAAAGATCAAATTCTACAGTGTTTCAAGCAGTTCCATGTTATGATAGAAAAAGAAAAAAAAATATTTTTAAAGTGTCTTCGGTAAAAGTGTTCCTCGCAATGATAATGGTGGCGAATACACTTCAAAAGAATTTGAGAATTACTGTTTATAGTATGAAATTAGACATAAAAAGATTGTTCTAGGTACCCTTCAACACAATAATATTTCTGAAAGAACAAATATAACCATAATAAAGAAGGTCAGATGTTTGCTAAAAATGGCTAATCTACCAAAGCCATTTTAGGATGAAGCACTTTACACCGTGTGTTATATAATGAATCTCTCTCCATCAGCTGCTTTGAATTTTAACATTCCTGATAGAGTATGGTATGAGAATGATGTTAACTACTCTCACTTGAAGGTACTCAGGTACAAGGCATTTGTGCATATGACTAAGGAGCAGAGACATAAACTAGATGATGAGACTATTACATGCATTCTTCTAGGTTATAGAGATATAGAGTTTGAGTACAAGTTATGGGATCTAGTGAAGAAGATAGTCATCAGGTCCAAATATGTAATCTTTGATTAACATAAGACCTTGTTAGATTTTGAGATACAAGAGAAGACTACAATTTAAGAGATTCATTTTCTCGCACTAATTCCTCCTATAATCAGAAATGTCAGTAATGAAGGAGATGGAAGTGATAATATGTTAGCACCAGTAGATGTAAATGATGATGTTGAACAGGAGGAGCAGTCCTTTCTACATCAAATTGTTGAAGAACCTTAGGTTAGAAGGTCAAATAGAACACATCATTTATTTACTAGATATCTCAATTATGAGTATATTACAGTTATTGAAGAGGGACAACCAGAGAACTTCAAAGGAGTGTAAAATCATAAAATAAAAAAAAGTTCAGTTGGGTACTATAAGGGAGTCAATGAAGACAAAGACAACTCCTTGATGACTTAAAAAGAAAATGTCAAGTTAAACTACACGTTAAAAATAATTTATCATCCTACATATTAAATGCGTGTTTGAGTTGTGAGTTTTAAAATACTTATTAATTAAAAATATTTTAATAAAAAATTATTTTGTGTTTAATTAAAATAACTCTAAAAAATATTATTACTTTAAAAAAAAAGTAAAAGTTTTGTGTTTAGTGAATTTTAAATATAAATTTTGAATAAAAATAATAATAATTTTTTAAAAATTATATCTTGTAATTTTTTTACTTTAAATTTATCATTTTAACTTTAAATGTCGTCAAAAGTATTTTACAATTTACTTATTTAGTTATAAAAATATTTTTAAAATGCAAAAATCATAACTACAAACCTGTATTTATCTATTATAATTTTCTTTAGTTAAATGTGGTAATGTTTCCTCACACCTACACGACTCCATGACAAAAAAAAAAAAAAAAAAAGAAGCAAAAAAATATTTGAGGCTTCAATTATTTTTTAACATTTAAAATACAAAGCTTTTATTTTACTCTTGGAAATGAATTTTATGTGAGAATTAGTACATATTTTATAATATATGATGGTAAAAGAACTTGAGCATATGTGGTTATAGATAATGATAAAATCATTATAAATTCTATTTTTTCTTCTGGGTAGAATGTAATTCTGTACTAAACAAGAATTGAAACTGAAATTTCTATCATACGCTGACTATTTGTCCAAAAATCGTTTGTTATAAAATTATTACAATTGATAATAGAGTGAGAAGTATTTCACTCTCCTTCGTCCCTATCTTCCTCTCCTATTATATTCAATGGAGATGTGTTTTATTTTCCTATTTATGTTTCTGATAAAAATTGAGAATTTATATTGAATTTAGGGTAACCTATTCCTAAACTTAAGGTAGGTTTTTTAGAATTTAAATTAACAAACTTGAAGTGTGTGAGAGAGAGAGAGAGAGAGAGAGTAAAAGAAGAGGAGAAGAAGAAGTTTGAAAGGATACATATTGAGAGATATGATTAGCATGCCCTCGCAAGTCCGCCACGAACGTCAATGAATTTTAATTTAATGGTTGCTTCTGTTTCTCTACATGTTAGAAAATATTTTTTACATTTTTATCTTGTGCAAGTTGCTCATATATTACACAATATATTAAAATGTAACAATAAATAAGTTACTATAAATAATATATATATATATTATTATTCAATGAGACAGTTGTGAACCCAACTTCTAGACAAGTAATCTAAAGTTGGCCGAGACAATTGAGGAATTAAATGATTAAAAAGGTTGGTGAAAGAATATTCCAACTCTTGTTTATGTTAATATTAATTAAAGTGAAAAACTTTTATTACTGTAACCCAGGAATTTTGGTTCAACAATTTATATATGATTTCGTTTATGTATGGAGTGTTATGTTAGTTTTAACTTCTGCTTATGTCTTACAAAAATGCAATATTATTTTTTCAATTTGATTCTTACAGATTAAATCAAAAATAATTACGAATGAATATTTCGCGTATATATTTAATGTGTGTTCTTAATTCAAGTGATTGAATGGATTGATAGGTGTGTAAAATATAGGCATAACAACAGGAGATGAATACGGCAATAAGCATTTAAGTTGTGGTACATATCAACTCGATCTTTCTTCAAATATGGGATGGGAATTGGGATCCCACTAATCCTGTCCTCTTTCACTTGACAGCAGGCCTGCAAATATTTCGCACCACATGCCCCTCCTACTACTGTCACTGACTGCATTAAATCAAGTTGGTGACAGCCAACGACTCCATCTAATACATATTTTCTACAGACAAGAATCTTAAGTTACCACTTTCCGAATATTATTGTTAAATTCAAAAAAAAAAAAAAAAAAAAAAAAAATCAACATATTTATAATTTCTTTTTTTTTTTCACAAAAAATTCAATTCGGTGCATTATTTTAATTCATGAAAACAGGATTTTGGTGTCATACAGATTGAAAACAGGCCATATCTTGTTATAAATGCTTTAAGGCGCCAAGAACAAGAAGCATGCAAGAAACCAAACTCAATAGACAAAATTAATATAAATATTTCAAATTAAAATTTCTAAGTGCTCAAATATGAGAAAAATGCGACAAAAGAAAAAGACACAAATAGAGAGGCACTAAGACAAGGAGACAAAAAAGCTGAAACAACATTGCTGGCAATTACAAGGCATGGCATCCACAGTTATTTTTATATATACAATACATGAACCGCCCAACAATACATTATATGTGTATATGTATTATTTTATTATTACTATGTACATAAATAGAAACAATAATAAGAAAAACAAAAGAGCTAAATCATTATCCTCTGTCATTTGGCCTAATATTAACAGAATTGGGGAGAAGTTGTCGGTAGTGTTCTTACCACTGAAAACTAACAGTCAACCCACTTTCCCTTTCCCTTTCCCTTTCCCTTTCCAAATAGCCACAAAAAACAAAGAGACAGACAAACAGCTTTCCCATGAAAAACCATGTTTACATCATATGAACCAGACAAGCCATTTCTCTCATCTAACTTTAATCCTTAAAAAAAGATAAAAATCAAGATAATGGCCTCCAGTTTAATCTCTGCTGGTGGATTAAATATTATTTACCTCTATTTTTTTTGCATTTGATGGATGATCAAAGGTTTTCCCCTGGTATGCAATTGAGATAGATATACCTGAGATTGTATTACTGTTTTACCAATCCTGAAACCTGGAACCACCGTGAATGCTACTCTTGGCTCCGATCCCACACTGTTACTCGGTGATAGAAATGCCTCATCTGTTACACTCTCCATGTATACTTCAGAGAATCTACACCTCTTGGCTACTTGAAATATTGAGGCTTCAGGATCATAGGAGAATGCTAAGCAATGTAAGAGCCAAATGCGTTTTGCCATTTCTGAGAATGAAGCAAAGAAGGTAGTGTCTGGGAATTCGCCGGATGTTACTTGACTTCTTTGCTGTAAATTGCCAAAGAAAGAAGTCTCCATCTTGGGATGAACAAGTTCCAAGTACTTGGTACGGCAGAATTTTCCAAATGTTGATCTAGGCTTCATGGTAAGATATTCCTTTACTTTCATAGATTTTAGTTCGTTGAATCTCCTAAAGAAGAGCTCTTGCTGTCTCCTTTTCTCGGGAGGAAGTTCATTTGAAATTGAGAAGTTGGGAAGATTGAATCCTTCAAACATTACCCTGCAAACAAAGAAGTCAAAGGCGAAACCTTTGTCATCCGCCTTGTAATAAGACACACCAGGTTCAATTGAAGACACTGCTGCATCAATGTCCCAAATAGCTGCCTTCATCTCCTCAATCATCAACCTTACAAAACTCCTGATCGCCTTCACTGTGTAACGAAGAACCGGAAGGAAATGGGCCGGATTTAAGCCTGACAAATGAACATTATCAAGCACAAACAATGAACCACTTTGGTTGACTCTCTTCTCTATAAAGCTGTTCTGCTTATTGCATTCTTCCAGCTTCCCTCGAAGCAGTATAAGCTCAGAGTCCTTGAGTTTCAGCTGAGATTCCAACTTCTTTCCCATTACCTCGTATGTTTTCAGAAGGCTTCTTTGTTCTTGAATTTCAGCTGACAGCATCGTCTTCTTCGGAGAAAGATCATACTGCTTTTTCAAGAAACATCGTTTGAGTTCAGACAAAGCTTTCAACTCAGATACAATTGATTGATCAGCAGCCTGAATCTTATCCGGATCATAAGGAGACTGAGCAAACTGCAACTGTGCATATGATGCTTTAACTGATGAAACTGTGGCGAAAAGTTTAGCAAGAAGTGCTTCCAATGCCACTCTTCTCTCGAACTCATCATCAAGTTTGTCAAATGATTGAGAAAGATTAACACCCTTATTGAAGCTAGTGTCATATTTCACCGTCTCTTGGGTCTTCACACCATTTTTGGTCACCGCGCGAATGTGAAGAACTTTGGCAAAGGTGCGAGCTAGTTTACTCTTTGATTGAGTAACAGCGGATGGCTTCACGGATTCCATCTGCAGAGGATTACAAAATGATGAGAAGGATGATAAGAAATACTAAAGGAAAAATATGGAGGAGGGTAACTCAAGTAGTGGAGGTGATAATGACGAGCGTGTTAAAGAAAAGGGAAAAAGCAATATATGCTTTAACACAAAAACCGAGACTAAAAACAGAGGATGGAAATTCTTTTTGTTTGAGTTGTTTTCGACTTTAACAAGTCTGCAATTTGCTCACTTTGAAGGAGGTAAAAGAAGAAGATTGTTCTAAACGTGGATTACATGTATAGCTATGTAAGCAGAGAGAGGAGGAAGAGCTTGGAGGGTGAAGAGGAAGGATGAGAGGAAAAAGCACCAAACATACCTACGCAATTTTAGTAACTTGATCATTATATAATTTCTCTAACGTCATATGCCATTTGGTAGGAAGAATCAACAGGGGAAGAAATGTAATTGAGAGATTTAATGAAATTCACTGGTGCAAAATCATGAATATAGGCCCCCCATTCTTTTCCATGCATCAGTTTACTTTTCCTTTTCGGGTCAAATATGCCTGCTGTGTGTGCAGAAGGATATCTAATATAATAAATCTTTACATTAACTATTAAATAAATCTTGACATAAAGAAAAAAACCATTAAATATGGATTTCAATATGCTACAAAACATGCAAATACTTTGAACTTTTACATGCCGCCTAGCTAAGAACATATATATAATAAACAACGGTCAGTATTATTCATAATGACACATAATGCATTCTAACAACAGACCGTCCCAGAACGCTGAAAATAAATTAAGGGCATTTTAGTAAATCCAATAAGAGAAATAATTGTAATTTACATAATCATCACAGTTAAATTCTTTATAAATAAATGCAAATAATTATTTGGACCATAATACTCGGCTAATTCATCAAAGAAGTCAATACCTCCATGGGCAATTATATGGTTGCAAACATCTGGCAATTACTTGACCCCACAACACTTAAAAATACGAAAAAAGCCCTCCACCTCCCCAAACCGATTTTTTAGACCTTTGCAATGAAAAGGGGCCAAAAGGAAAAAAAAATTTAAAAATAAAAAGGAAGAAATTATTAAGAGCAACTCATTCACACGGTAAGATGATTCACATCTCTTAGGATTCTGTTGGATCCGGTCCGGGCATCTGCACCCTAGATATATGTGCCCTAAGGAAAGATACCTTGAGATTTTTCGGTTTGTAGACCCCACAATAGAAATAATTCTACAGGACTGATTTGGGATTGTTTACTGTTCAACCGTACATGATTTTCTCTTTCGTAAAATCACGTGGCCACAGAAATATCTTTCCCTATTTCTCCCACTCAAGAACACAATAATATCATCCGCACGAAAACACTGGAGACTTTACCCACTGGCGCTTCACGACCGTTGGATTTCTGTACATTATGCTGTCTCACAAAATGCACTCAAATCTCGATGAAAATAGGTGCTGCAGAAATCCAACGGTCACTAAGCTAGCTGTCTAACTTTTCCATTAATTTATAATGGTTTTGTAATATAATAGTTAAAGCGATGAGGATCATGGTGGTTTATGATAGTTATAAGAACCCATGAGCTCTAATCTTCCAAAAGACACAAAAATGGGAAAGAAATAAAGATAAGTAGTAGTAATTACAGAGATTTAGAAGTGAAGAAAAAGAAGACCCACTGCTGATTTTACATTTTTCAACTGCTAAATTGTAAATGAAGAATCATATTGATAATAAACATAAATAATTTTTAAGTGATATTGTGTGATTACTTGAGACAATTATATGATTAAATAATCAAAGATGTATAGAAAAATGCAATTGTGGTTCAGTCATGACTCCATAAAATTTTTTCTTTTGAGTAAAAAAAAAGATATTGCAGGGCCCATAATTTTCATTTGTTCAATATGTCAAGTTCTCACACACCTAGTATGCAAAAAGCAAAGACATATTTGCAGCTACAATAGTTGAATAAATAAATTAAAAAAAAAACAAATAATAACACACATTAAGAGAAAAGAAAATTCATCTACTTATAACCCAAAAGAAAATAAAAACATCTCGTATTCCAACCTATATATAATGACACATTCAAATTTGAGATTCAAAAAGATTTTAAGCTTTTAATATTCTGGTAAAAGAATAGATTAAGAAAATGTGCAACAAAATAAAAAATAGTCAAATTTAAAATCAAATAATCTTTTAGTTAAATAATTAGTCAAATCATCTTTTATTACATTTGATTAATTTTGATAATCCTCCTTAAAACCACTGTAATGGACAAACAAAAAAGATTAAAACATTGATTTAGGCAAGGTCAAGATCACATGTGCTTAAACCCGCACGTCATTTTATTAATAAATCGAAAATATTTACGTGGTAAGCACGCTCGCTTAACTATGCATAAGAAGCAGGGTCCACCCTTGGTTCCCACAAAATCTATCATATCACATACTAGGATCCAGATGCAACCCCGCACCAGACCCACACTATATGCTACAGGCTTAAGCATAGGCCCTACCCATCACCGATGCGCAAACACTGTAGAGCAAAACGGCATCGCCAAGCTAAAGATGTGATTAGTAGTAAAATCTCCCTTACTGAGAATTTAATTAACAGTACAGAAACTCAAAATTTCATTTAAATTCATAATTTTAAAAAAAAAAATGACAGAAAAATTCCTAAAAAATGTAATAAACATCCAGAAAAGAAAATCAATCCCATAAAAAATTAAAAATTTAGCAAGTTTAAATTTAAGTTCGATTCATACCTTGAAAAGTTACGCCAGAAAATTTCACTTCAAAAGGTGAATCTGAAGAAGTAAGAAGACTCGATATGGCAAGACAAAACTATCATTTCCTTCCACTGTTATTGCAACCGCCATTATCAAAAATAGGAAAAGGAAGAAACGAGATAAACAAAAACATAACCAGAAAAAGTGAACATCAAAATCAATCTACGGCCTGTAATTTCTAATACATTTAAATTTTATTTTATAATTAAATCAAACGTGAAAATTAGTTAAATGTTTAAGTGAAATGTAAGTTATTGGATCCTAAAAATACACAGCTAAACAATTAAAAAAACAGAAGATATACATATATATATATATATGCACTTCAGTTTTGCTTCAGAACGCAAAAATGAGAAATAGAGACAATAACAGAGTACCAAACTAACACTGATCAAATCAGAATTTCAAAAACAAAGTACAAAAAAGAAATAAACAAAACAACAGAAATGAGTTTAAGGGAAGAAACTGGAGAACAAATTTCTCACAAAATTTTTGGTTCGCAAAGAAATCAATATAATACAACCCTCAGGGAAATCTCAATAAAGTAACCAAAAAGTAAGCGCTCTTACATATATGAAGCAAAAGCCAGTTATAAGAACCGCCGTTAGATGAAATGACGATCGGTAAAATAGAAAAACCCACCGAAAATAAGAACAGAGTAAATTTCAATATAATACTTGTATCGTATAGAAAATGAAAAGAAACGCCTCCGTGAACACCATACCTTGCAGAGAAGAAACTTGCGATGTTGGTAGAAGAAGAAGATGATGACGTTGATCGAGAGAAATTGCGTTTTGACTAGAAATTTAATCACTCAACGTCCCGAAAATCCCTTATTATTTTCGGTCGATTATTGATTTCGTCGTATCAGAACTTGCTTTTCCAAAGCAGAGACCGAATTGATTTCCCCATTTAAGAGACTAACCCGACCTCGCAGCGACAGAGAAAGTTCCAGGCAGAGAGAAAGCGAGAGCTCGAGCGGAGAGATATGCGAAAAGACAAAAAGGGACAGATCCAGAGAAGAAAACGCTCAGACTGGGGGAGACATTGGGAATTAAAAAGACGATTTAGCTTCGGTGTATTCAAAGTTTTTAATCTTACATTTTTACCCTTCCAGTTACCGGATATTACAAGTTCTGTTATGCCGTCAGGAGGGATGGGTGGGTGGGAGATTCCGATACCCAGCAGAGGTATTTTCGGCAGTCAAGTAGCACAACTGTAGTTTACATGTATACGTAGATCTTACAGGAGTCTATGATCAGATGGCGGGAAGATGTACGGTTGACAATTGTCGTTAGGAGTTGTCTTGTGTGACCACGCACAGCGTAAGATTCATGTCAGTGGGACCCAATTGAAACGTGGGGAGCGATGAATGGTAGAGGATAGCAGTGGGCCCAGTGCGTTACCGATTCTTTTGCCATTGATGATCCCAACTGGCATCTGCTCCTTGACAGTTGTGTGTTCTTATTTGAGTTGTGTGCGCCAAAAATTGCAAGCTAGAAAAAAAAATATAAACAAATAAATTTAAAAAATATCTATTCTAAATTTTCAATGTAGTAAAAATCATTAAATTAAAAACCATCATTGTCAATATAGTAAAAAAATTATTTTAGGTATATTATGCGTTTAATAGTTACATAACTATAATATTTAGTTTATTAATATATTAATAAAATTATGCTAACAAAATATAATGTAATCTTGATAAGGTTATTATGTTTGTCGGTATTATTATTATTATTATTTTTATAAAAAAAAGTAGAAAAACACATCCCTATTAAAGAATAAAAATATATTTAGCTTTCGGATGAACCCTACATTATAAAATAAGATAGAGTAACATCATTTTTAATCATATGATTTTAATTAATTCACCTCATTTGAAATGAATTTTCTTTCACGTTATGATGATTATTTTGGACAAGAAAAGGACCACCAATCACTTTTTTAAATCCTAATCTTATATAAAAACAGAAGAAGGGTGAGTTAAATAAAAATATCTTATTTTAATAATTATTATTATATAAAAAAATATTGGAACTTTAACCACTTCATAATATATTTATTAATAATAAGACATTATTAAAGTACATGAAAAATAAACAATTGATCGTTTCTCCAAAAAAAAAAACAAACAAAAAAGCATTTGATTATTTGAAAAAAAAAATTAAGTTATTTTTGTTAATTTTCTTAAATAGAACAAATGATATACATGTGGTGAAGTGTATATTAAGATGTAAAATGTGATTTCTCTCATTCCATTTTAAAAAGTATAAAGAGTTTCTCATGATACAACAAATTTTATAAAATAAATTATATTATTTTTTAAAATTATATTTCAATTTTTTAGTTAGTGTAGAATATTAAGAATTATTTTTCAATATACATTTATATATCTTAATATTTAAGTTACACTTATGTATTAATAAAAATATCAATTCACCAATAAAAAAAATAGCATATTAACAAATATCTAAAATAAGAGAAGTATATAAAGAGATATATATTGAAAAATATATGTTATACTATACATATATATATATTATAAGGGTATATTTCTTGTATCAAATCTTGGAATGTTTTGGTGGTGGAAAAAAAATCCTTTGAAAGGGATATAATTTGGCAATTAAGGAAATTTGGTCTTTTTTGTTTTTGTTTGAATTCAAGAGCTAATACTCGTTCATATTGTCTGATTAGAAAATGCCCCACAATTAAGTCAAAGAAATATATACATCATTGCATAAAAGCTGGGACCTAATTTATCTTAATAAATATTTATTCATTTATATGAATTTACGAATTATACCAAGAGGGAATATATATATATATATATATGTATGCATACATGACACCTCATATTTTCTTAATTACTAAGTTGACATTTCTCAATAAAATATTATATGAAGTTTCAACAATAAATTCACCAACAAATGAACATAATTAGCCTCCCAAGTAATACTATATATATATATATATATATATATGTATGCATATATCTAATATTTATTGGAGAAGTTATAAGGAGCAACAAAAGCTGAATATTTATAATTTAAAATTTAAATATTTTGTGAACTTTTAAAATAAATAATTATGAGTGAATTTCTGTAATATTTGGGTCTGGAATTTGGCCCGGGATAAATTTTCTAACTTATAAAATATATAATTAAAAAATATGATTTTAATCTAATTTTATTAAATTATTTGAAAAAAATAAGTTAGGGACGAAATTAAAAGTAATTTAGAGGAAGATAGATGAAATTTTAAATTTAGTGGGTGTTTTTAAAAGAAAATTGAAAAAAAAAAGTCAAAATACAAAAAGGAGAAATTCGGCCACATGGGATGGATCAATCAGCAGCCACGGCGAACAAGAGCACGCTGTGTGGCAAAACATGTTGACATCAGTGCCACTGAGAGGCCACGCAAGAGATCAGCATGCCTAGCGATCCGACGATTCAGATTCAATCTCACGCGCATGAGCGACTCAAATGCATTTCCTCCTTAAGTGCAATTGAACGGATAAGATCAATCACGATGAACGATTCAGATTCGTCCATGCAATTGGGCTAAACAAGCAACGATCATACGACTCTCATCGCTCCACGTCAACATGAATGGAAGGTCTAGATCGACGCGGGATAAATATATAAATGTTGCATCATAGGGGAACCCTAACCCTAGCCGCACCTGCCCTAGCCGGAGAAGAAAGACCAACCATTGGAGAAGGAGACCAACCCTCAACCGCCAACTGCAAAAAAGGTAAAATTCTCTCATACCCGCTTGAAATTCGATTCTAAGTCTTCTTTTGGCCATATCAAAGTAAAAGAGACAGCAAGTGAGATGAAAATCGTGGGCAAAACCCGATGGAGTTGCTGCGACCGAAATCCTAAAACTCCTCCGATGAGCCCCTTCCCGTTTCTCATTTTATACAATTCTTTGATCATTGTGTTCACCGTCCTTTTCTGTGCATATTAGCCGAAGAAAAAATACTAGTCACGAAAGAGAACCGGTGGAGCCGTCGCACTTGGAGACCCCCCTCCCCGTCGGTAGGTTCGGTTTCTCGTGATTTTTGGCTAATCGAGAACCCATAACGCGTATTTTTTCAGGGATACATGTAAAACTGGCCAAAATCGGTGAAAATCAGTCAGGTCAAGACGAATCGCCGCAGTGGGTGGCGAAGCCGGTGACGCCACTGTGGGTGGCGGAGCTGGCGGCATCGCTGTGCCGAAACTCTAAAATAGGCCAGAAAGGATTTTCAACACCGATTTTGGATTTTTGGGGTATTGTTAGGTACATGATAAGTATTTTGAATTCATGTAGGAAAAATTCAAGAAATCCATAACCCATTAGGAGGCGTAGTATATAATACGATATTTCGAAACACCGATCTAGGTAAGGATCCCTCATCCTATTCTCTGTTACAGTAAATTGATGACTAATAGTCGATAATTATGTTTTGTACAAAAAATTTAGAAAAACTCTAAAAATATTATAAGTCACTAGTGGTGCCGAAACCGATCAGTTCACATTTGTCCTAATTCCCTGTTTATTTTTCTTTACTATCTATATTTGCTTGCTATTATACTGTGCGTAATTGAATTGATAGTTTTTATGGTCTTCTCAGTTATTTGGTTATTTGGTTCCTCCTGCATTATTTATTCGATATTATGGTTATTGGTTATTTGGCTATACTAAACTATATCATTTGTTTAAGTGTCATTTGAATTAATCTGTAAAAATGAATTGAGATATTTGTATGTTTTAGTGGTTGTTTGGATTATGAGAGTCTAAATAAAAGAAAGCTTATTAGGTATCATGGGAAAAGGTGCATAGATCCGATACATAAAAAACTCTACCATGAATATTATCTCAGTCGAACGGGACTGAGAAGTCTCATACTGAAAGGGCTTTGGGATATATAGTTCACCCTCATATAAGACGGGGTATCGAGACGATGGTGTTTTTGGTGCCCATTACCGGATGGGATATGGGGACGGTCGAGTTAATTGTCAAATGTTGATGTTGGGTTCAAGAGTAGAGGGATATCCCTTTGGATCCTCTGGATCCCCAGTAAGTAGGTTATTTGGCTAATTGTTTTCGTAGGTTGATTTTGGAAAAAACTATAACAGTAAATATCAAATAAAAAATTTTAAAATTAAATATATTTGCTTAAAGCAATAGCTCCATTAGTTGTTTTCTAATTTTTATCAACATTCTTTTATTCGTATCAATGATTAGTGTGATATTCTTATTGGGCTAGTGTAGCTCACTCATTCCTTAACCATTTCAGATCAAGAAGACCATGATCTAAGTTCCGATCAGTAAATGAGTTGTGAGCAGTTAACCTCTTGGACTCCCTTCAAGTGCTAGTGAAGGTTACTCTATGATACTTATTTATTCGTTTTTCTTTAATTACTGTTTGTTTTTTATAAACCACGTAGAAGAGACATTCTCGTAGCCCTATTAGACAATTTAATTTAATGTGTAAGGAATATAAACTATAACATTGTTATTCGCTTCCACATTTAAATTATAAATTCATTTCGTTTAAGGTTCCAAGCCTTTACAGTTGGTATTAAAGCAGCGTGACTCAAAACCATTCCTTACATAGAGACTTACAAACACCAAATACAAACTATCGCTCAACTCTTCCTTGTGAAATGCAGGTACAAAGATATAAGGGGAGGAAGGCTCCCACTAAACTGATCAGCGTGATATGGTTCGCTTCGAGAGGATGTTGATCGACTCTTTAATATACTGGAGAGATTCATCTTTGCCCAGCAGGCCTGGGAGAAAATGAGGGAGTTGTCTGGCTCTTCTTTAGTGCCACAGTTTGAGCCACCCTTACAGCATAAAGATTCAGAGCCACCCCGGTATAACCTTACTCCTCCACCGTATCATCCAGCGCCGCCACAGTATAATCAGGTGCCTCTACCGCATTATCCAGCACCATTACAGTATAATCTGGTGCATCCACCATATCATCCAGTACCGTCACAGGGCTACCTGGTCCCTCCCAAACACAATCCAGTTCCTCTTCCACAGGACCCAGTTCCACCCGCGATGGACCCATGATACATTGAAAAATATAAAAGACTAAATTCATCTATTTTTTTAGGAGCATCCTCTTTCGAAGAGGTCGAGTATTAGTTAGCTGAGATGGAGAAGACTTTCGCAACTCTTGGGGTGGTTCCTAAATAGAAGATTGTACTCGTCATCTACATGCTCGTGGGAGATGTAAGTCACTAATGATAGCTCAAGCAGGCCACCCTGTGTAACAACTCCGAAAATTCTAAAGAAAATAAATTATGAATCTAGTGCGGAAGCGAAATAAATAGTTAAAATTTACATTCCTTACACACATAAACTTAAAGTCTCAAATAATACTATGAGAATTACCCTTTTGAAGGAAATACAAATAAATTGAAGAAATAAACGGAAAATAAATAAAACTGGTATCCTACTCGTAACCCTCTTGTGGATCGATCTCTGAATCCTGGTTCTCTTGATTTGAAATGGTTAAATAAGAAATGAGCTACACTAGCCCAGTAAGAATATCATGCTACTCACCGACACAAAAATAAAAGTTGGTAGAAAATCAAAATAACTAACAGAGTACTTAATTAAATAAATACATTTATTAATAATAAAATTATTTACCGTCCACTTACTGCAGCGAGATTTATAAAAATAACCTATAAAGATAATAACATAGCAGTTATCATGATTTCATATCTAATTGGTAACATGCACACATTATAAATTGATATTCAATAAATCAAATAACCACTATCCCTTTTCCATAATCCTGCTGGTATCCATGAGGGTTCATAGGGATGTCTCCGCTACACGTGAACCCTTTCTTTTAACATTCTCAATTAAAGGATCGTCCCCATAACACGTCCGGTATGAGTGTCAAACTACTAAATCTCAATGCCCCGTCCGGTATGAGGGTGAAACAGATCGTCCTCATACCCCGTCCAGTATAAGCATCAAATTACCAAATCTCGATACTCCACCTGGTATGAGACAACATTCACGGTAGGGTTCCCTATTGTACCTGGTCCATCCACCATTTACCAAGATATCCAATAAGGCTGCTATTTCATCCATTCACTTAATCACACCATTTTTCATTTTTTTCCTTAGTCTCCATTTTTCAATTCAACTGTAATCACATAAACAAACAAACATGCATCAGGGAATGCAATCATATCTTGATTTTTTAATTTAACAGTAGTCACGTAAAGCAGCAATACATGCATTCCGACCATAAAATCGATAAATCGGATATTATTATGCATTCAAACTGTAAAATCAAACAATCAGTTAAACATAGTAAATAGTAATCAATAATTAGTTCCGGCTCCATTAGTAACATGTAATTAATTACGAATATTTTCTAATTTATACAAAATACAGTATTATTATTAATTAAACTTCAATTCTATAACAGAAAATAAACTGAGGGATTCTTATTCAATTTGATGCCCGAAAGGCTAAACTGTTGACTGCGCCTACTGGAAGTCTCCGAGTTCTCTAAATTTTTCTTTGGGATTTAAAACGCGCTGTAAGTACCTACAAATGTTCCAAAAAATCCAAAATCAATCTCAAGACCTAATTTTGGCCAATTCTAGAATTCCAGCACGGATAGCGGCGATCCACCTCGAGTCGACTATTTTCGGCCAAATTTGACCAATTTTACATCAATCTCTGTGAGAAAATATGTTAAGGGGCCTTGGTTGGCCCAAAAAATACAAAAAATCAAAATTCATCGGCGGCAACTCCTCTGACTCATGTTGTGGTTGGGTGTTTTTCTCCGGTCAACCTGTAGAGAAGAAAACGGTGATCACAATATGAAAAAATTACACCAAACAAAAATTAGGAAGGCCCACAATTTTCGGCCAATTGGTTGATCTTTTTGCTCCGATTTGTCCATAGGGGTGTTTAAAATCGAATTCTGATTAAAGAGATAAATTTTTACCTTTTTTGGCGATCAAAAGTAGCTCTAGTGCAGTGGCGGGTGGCGGTGCCTCTTCTTCTAGGCGACTGGGTCTTCTTCTCCGACGAGGGTATCTGGCGACTAGCGTTAGGATTTGGTGTAAAAATGGTTATTTATATCCGTCCTCATTTGATCTGGGTTGTCCATCACATTTGATCTGTACTGTCCGATCGCGATTAAATAGGGAGTGAATCTGGGTCGTTCATCGTGATCTAATCTGGACCTTTCAATCACGTTTAAATCTGACCGTCCAATCGTATTTGGGGAGGAAGCGCATTCAGGCCATCCGTGCGCGCAGAAAAGGATCTGGGTCGTACGATCATGGGTACATGGATCGTCTGCGTGGCCTCCTACATGGCATCGCGACAGCGTCTGTTGCCACGCAGTGCGTTCTGATTCACCGGGGTTGCTGAACGGGCATCCTATGTGGCACAAGTATTTTAAATTATATTTTGACCCCCATTTTCTGATTTTTCTTTCAAAAATATCCCAGAACCTAATTTTTCACTCTTTTTCCCCAAAATCGTTTTCAATTTCATCCTCCATCAAATTTTCTTCATTTTTATACTAAATTAAAATTTTAAAAAATTGCATAAATTAATTTAATTTTCATTACATTATAATTGGGTAATACAACTCTCCCTCTCTCTTAAAAGAAATTTGGTCTCTCAAATTTGTCTCTCTCACTTACAATCAAACAACTGGGGATATTGGGCTCTGAAGTCTGATTCTAGCTCCCATGTGGTCTCTCTCGGTATGTGGTTCTGCTATACTTAACAAAAGAAATTTTTCGGTTGTGGAGTAATCTGCTCTTTCAATCCACGATACCGGCTGACACTTCCTCGTAGGACAGATCCTCCTAGAGTAGAAGAGACTCGTAGGCCAAAACATGAGAGGGGTCCGGGTTGTACTTGCGTAGCATGGACACATGAAACACATTATGAACCTTAAAAAGTTCTGGAGGTAGTACTAGTCTGTAGGCAGCGGTACCAATTCTGTCTAAGACTTCAAATTGTCCAATAAATCGAGGGTTCAGTTTTCCCCTCCTACCAAACCTACTGATTCTCTTGAAAGGAGTGACCTTATGGAACACCCGATTGCCTTTCTCAAATTCCAAATCTCTTCTCCGGGTGTCCGCATAACTCTTCTGTCTGCTCTGAGCTGTCTGAATGTTCTTCCTAATCTGAACTATTTTGGATGTAGCATCCTCTACCAGATCTGAGCCGAACAATTTTCTATCGCCCACTTCTTTCCAACAAATTAGTGATCTGCATGGGCGCCCAAATAATGCCTCATACGAAGCCATGCCAATACTCGTTTGGTAGCTGTTGTTGTAGGCGAACTCTATCAGGGGTAGATGGTCATCCCAATGGCCCCCAAAGTCAAGAACACAAGCTCGAAGCATATCCTCAAGTGTGCGGATCGTCCTTTCTGACTGTCCATCGGTCTGAGGGTGGAATATAATACTAAGGGACAATTTTGTTTCCATGTCTTGCTGGAAGCTAGACAGAACCGAGAAGTGAACTTCGGGTCCCTGTCGAACACTACTGTCACTGGCACTCCATGTAATCTGACTATTTTTCGGATGTATATTCTTACCAACTTGTTCAAGGGATCGTTCATCCTGATTGCTAAGAAGTGGAAAGACTTGGTAAGACGGTCAATAATTATCTAGATGACATCATGTTCTCAACATACCTTAGGCAATCATGTCACAAAATTTATGGTGATATGTTCCTACTTCCACTCTAGAATTGGTAATGGCTGAAGTAGCCTACCTGAGCATTGATGCTCTGCCTTGACCCGCTGACATACCAAACACTTGGAAATAAAGTCAGCTATATCTCTTTTCATCCCGTTCTATCAAAATCGGGGTCGCATACTTTGATACATCTTAGTGCTTCTAGAATATATGGAAAAATTTGAGCTATGGGCCTCTGTCATGATGTCTATTTTTAACTCACTGTCACCTGAAATACGCACTCTGTCTTGAAATCTGAGCAACTCATCGGCAGAAACTTAGAATTCTAAGTTAACTCCATGTTCTGCATCTTTCTTGAGGGCTGGTAGGGTGGAATTGGTGGACTGACCTTCCTTTATTCTCTGGATTAACTCCGGCTGAATAATCAAGTGGCATAACATGTGACTCTCTTCAGTTCCTGAAGTCGTACCTGTTGTGCTGCCCGTATTTACCTGTATTCTGAAACCATCAAATGAGCTAATGTACCTACACTTTTCCTACTGAATGTGTCAGCTATTACCCAGGTGATACACGATGTCACAATCATAGTCTTTGAGGAGTTCTATCTACCTTCTCTTATGCATGTTGAGATCCTTTTGAGTGAATATGTATTTTAAGCTCTTATGATCGGTATAGATCTGAAAAGTCTCCCCATACAAATAATGGCGCTAAGTCTTCAAGGCATGGATAATTGCGGCAAGTTTTAAGTCATGGGTGGGGTAGTTTTTCTCATGACTCTTCAATTATCTGGACCCATAGGCTATGACCTTCCCATGCTCCATCAAAACACAACCTAACCCTAGGTAGAAGGCATCACTGTAAATCGTATATACACCCGATCCGTTCGGTAAGGCTAACACAGGTGCAGTAGTTAACAGTCCCTTTAGTTCTGAAAAACTTCTCTCACAGTACTCGTTCCACTCAAACTTGACGTTCTTCTTTGTGAGTCGAGTCAAAGGAGCAGCTAGACTAGAAAACCCTTCCACAAACCTGCAATCATAACCTATCATCCCCAGAAAGCTACAGATCTCCTTAATCGAGGTCAATTTTTCCTATCCAAGGATTGCTTTAACTTTTTCGGGGTTCACTAACACTCCATCCTTTGATATGATATGTTCTAGGAAGGTAGTCTGTTTAAGCTAAAACCCACACTTATTCAATTTTGCATACAGATTCTTTTCTCTGAGAACCTGCAAAACCTGAGTCAGATTGTGAGCGTGTTCCTCTTTGCTCTTTAAATAGACCCATATATCATCGATGAATACAATGACAAACTGATTCAAGAATTGTCTAAAAACCATGTTTATCAAGTCTATGAAGATGACTGGAGCATTGGTTAGTCCAAATGGCATGACACTAGCCCAGTAAGAATATCACGCTACTCACCGACACAGAAATGAAGGTTGATAGAAAATCAAAATAATTAATGGAGCACTTAATTAAACAATGTATTTATAAATAATAAAATTATTTACCGTCCACTTATCACAGCAAGATTTATAAAAATAACTTATAGAGATAATTACATAGCATTTACAATGATTTCATATGCAATTGGTAACATGCACACATTATAAATCCATATTCAATAAATCAAACAACTACTGTCCCTTTTCCATCAGCCTGCTGATATCCATGGGGGTTCATAGGGATGTCTCCGTTACACGTGAACCCTTTCCTTTAACATTCTCAATTAAAAGGTCGTCCACATACCATATCCGATATGAGCACTAAATTACTAAACTTCAATACCCCGTCCAGTATGAGGGTGAAACAGGCCGTCCCCATACCCCGTCCGGTATGAGTGTCAAATTACCAAGTCTCGGTACCCCGTCTGGTATGAGACAACGTTCACGGTAGGGTTCTCTATTGTACCCGGTCTGTCCACCATTTTCCAAGATATCCAGTAAGGCTGTTGTTTCATCCATTCACTTAATCACACCATTTCCCTTTTTTTTCTTAGTCTCTATTTTCCAGTTCAATCGTAATCACATAAACAAATAAACATGCATTAAGGAATGCAATCATATCTCAATTTTTTAATTTAACAATAGTCACGTAAGGCAGCAATACATGCATTCAGACCATAAAATCAATAAATCAGATATTATTATGCATTCAAACTGTAAAATTAGGTAATCAGTTAAACATAGTAAACAATAATAAGTAACCAGTTCTGCCTCTATTAGTAACATGTAATTAATTAAGAATATTTTTTAATTTATACAAAATACCGTATTATTATTAATTAAAATTCAATTCTATAACATGGAATAAGGTGATAGATTCTTACTCAATTTGATGCTCGAAAGGCTAAACTATTGACTGCGCCTACTAGCGGTCCCCAAGTTCCCTGAATTTTTTTTAAAAAAAATTAAAATGCTCTATAAATACCTATAAATATCCTAAAAAATCCAAAACCAGTCTCAAGACCCAATTTTGGCTAATTTTAGAATTCCAGCATAACGGTGGTTTGCCTCGGGTCGGCTGTTTTCGGTCAATTTTACATAAATCCCTGCGAGAAAATACGTTAAGGGGCCTCGGTTGGTAAAAAAACAAAAATTGGAAACTCACCAGCAGCGGGGCTCTCCAGTGCGGCGACTCCTCCAGCTCACACTGCGGTTGGGTGTTTTACTCCGGTCAACCTGTAGAGAAGGAAATAGTGATCACAATGGCGGAAAAATAATTCTGAACGGGAATCAGAAATGGCTTTATCATAGGTGTTTTGTGAAATTCTTTGCGGCGATGCCGCCGAATTTAGCCCGCGATTTTCAAAAAATCGGCCGGTCTTTTTGCTCAGATTTGGCCATAGGGGTGTTTAAAATTGAATTCCGAGCAAATAAAAAAATTTTAACCTCTTTTCGCAGTCGAAAGTAGCTCCGGCACGGTGGCGGCGGCTCTCCTTCCCGATGGCTGGGTATTCTCCGGCGAGGGTGTCTGGCGGCTTGGGTTAGGCTTTGATATGTAGAAGGTTATTTATATCCGTTTTTATTTAATCTGGACCGTCTATCGCGTTTGATCTAGACCTCCGATTGCGATTAAATAGGGAGTGAATTTGGACCGTTCATTGCGATCTAATTTAGGTCGTTCAATCGCGTTTAAATCTAACCGTCCGCTCGCGTTTGGGGAGGGAACGCATCCAGACCATCCTTGCGTGTGGGAACAATCTGGACCATTCGATCGTAGGCATGCAGATCGCCTGCGTGGCCTCCCGCATGGCACCGCATCAGCGTCCGTTGCCACGCAGCGCATTCTGGTTCGGCGGGGCTCCTGACAGGACATCTTACGTGACACAAGTTTTTTAAATTATATTTTAACCCTCGTTTTCTGATTTTTCTTTCAAAAATACTCCCCGAACTAAAATTTTCACCCCTTTTCTCCTCATTCTCTATCAAATTTTCTTCATTTTTACACTAAATTAAAAAAATTAAAAAGTTGCATAAATTAATTTAATTTACATTAAATTAAAATTGGGCATTACACCTGGCCTGTTCCAGTCACTTAGGAATAATTCATGATGGTCTTCAATTTGGAGTACCTGTTAGAGCACCTCCAACATTTGAAGAAAATGGAATTTGCACACTTAGTTCTTGGTGATTTGATTGTGTCAGAGTATGCCTACAAATTTCTAAGGTTGGGCCGATATTCCCCTAAGAGTATGATGGATGAAAGCAGAAAGGAAAACAAATTTGTGTGGGGCCTCCGTCCTGAGATCAAACAGCACCTGTACGTATTTGAGCTCAGTACTTACTCAGCCATTGTGGCTAAGGTACAGATAGTGGAGAGAAACCTTCGCATCTTTCCTCTAGCAATGAGGAATCCTAGACTCCCAGTTTCACACCGCATACCAGCACCCACTGCACCGGTTCAGCAGAACAAGAGGACTAAGCTAGTGACTCAGGCTCCTCCTCAAGCTCTCATAATAGGACGTGGTAAAACTTGTCAACACTATGGTAATGATCATGGAGACCGACCCTGCTATCATCTCAATAATACCTGTCGTATATGTGGGAGTATCCAACACTGTGCGAAAGAGTGCCCGCAAAATCAGAATTAGGCTACACCTTTTATCTAGGGCAGAGCTTACAACCTCATTCAGCAGGATGCTGAAGCCAACCCGGACGTGATACAGGGTATATACACTATCTGTAATCATCTTACACATATTTTGATTGATACTGGTGCTTCACATTCATTTGTTTCACATGCTTTTATACAAAACTTAAATTTATTATATGAGAAACTTGATTATTGTGTCCACTCCTAAAAGTAGAACACCACTAGGGGAGGTTATATACAAAGCTTGTATCATAGACATAGCAGATAAAAAATTGAGTGTGGACTTGATAGAGATTGACACGGGAAACTTTGATATAATTCTGGAAATGAACTAGTTAGCAGCGTATCACACCATTGTAGATTATTTCCATAAAAAAATTGTATTCAACCCTCCTAACGAAGAGTTATTTACAAGTTAATAAAAATTTTAAATATTATCTTCTTATGACAATTTTCTTATTACATAGTGCTTTAACTCGGTTGTCTTCTTTACATTAGGCAAACCTAAGAAAGAGGTTTGCATTCAAGAGATCCTGGTAGTCCAAAACTTCCTGGATGTATTTCTAGATGAACTACCCTGATTGCTAGTGGACAGAGAAATTGAGTTCACCATAGATCTTTAGCCTGACACGATTGCCCCTTACAGCATTAGTCGTGTTGAGATGGAAAAGCTGAATAAATAAATTAATGAATTGTAAGATAGTAGGTTCATCCGACACAATGTGTCCCATTGGGGTGCTGGAATCACATTTGTAAGGAAAGAGGATGAAAGATAAAGATTATGTATTAACTATAGAGAATTGAACAGAGTCACAATTAAAAACAAGTACCCCATCTTTAGGATTGACAACCTTTTTTACCAATTATAGGGTGCCCAGATCTTCTCTAAAATAGACTTGCGTTCAAGTTACCATCAGGTACAGATAAGGGCAGAGGACATTCCTAAGATAGCCTTCAGAACCAAGTACAGACACTATGAATTTCTGGTCATGTCATTTGCACTAGCCAACGCACCATCCATTTTTATGGACTTGATGAACAAAGTTTTCAGATAAATCCTAAATCAGTTTGTCATTATGTTCATCGATGATATCATGATCTACTCAAAGAGCAGAGAGGAATACACTCACCACCTAACTTAGGTCTTGTAGGTTCTTAGGGAGAAGAAATTATATACAAAATTAAGCAAGTGTGGTTTTTGGCTCAAGCATACTACCTTTCTAAGACACATTATATCAAAGGATGGAGTATTAGTAAACCCCAAAAAAGTTAAAGTAGTACTTAGTTGGGAGAAATTGACATCGGTTAAGGAGATTCGTAGCTTTCTAGGAATAGGTTATTACAGCAAGTTTGTGGAAGGATTTTCTAGCATAGTTGCTCATTTGACCTGACTCATAGAGAAGAAAGTTAAGCTTGAATGAAACAAAGATTATAAAAGGAGTTTTACAGAACTCAAAAAGCGGTTGACTACTACACCTGTGTTGGCTTTACCGAGTGAGACAAGTGGATATACAGTGTATAGTGATGCTTCAAATATGGGATTTGGTTGTATTTTGATGTAGTATGGAAATGTCCTAACATATGGGTCCAGGAAGTTGAAGAGTCATAAGAAAAATTACCTCACCTATAACTTAGAACTTGCCACCATTATCCATGCCTTGAAAATCTGTCGTCATTACTTGTATGAAGAGACTTTTGAGATTTATACTAACCATAAGAACTTGAAACACAGATTCACTTAAAAAGATCTCAACATGTGTCATAGGTGTTGGATAGAACTACTCAAGGATTACGATTGTAATATTTTGTATCACTCAAACAAGGATAATGTGGTACCCTACGCGCTCAGCAGAAAAAGTACAGGTATGTTTGCTCACCTAATAATTTCTGAATACAAGGTAATATGGGTATGATTTCAGGACTTGAAGAGAGTTACATGCTTGGCCCACTTGATTGTCCAACTCGATTGATCCAGAGGATAAAAGAAGCCCAATTAACCGATTCCACCATAGCAACTTTCAAGAATGATGCAGAACAAGGAGTCAATCTAGAATTTTGAGTCTCCGTTGATAGGTTGTTTAGGTTTCAGGACAAGATATGTGTTTCAAATGATAGTGAACTGAAAATGGACATCATGACAGTGACTCACAGCTTAAAGTTCAACATACATCCTGGAAGTACTAAAATGTATCAAAGTATACCCCGATTTTAATATAGCATAATAAAGAGAGAGAGAGCCGATTTTGTCTCTAAGTGTCTGGTATGTCAACAAGTTAAGGCAAAACATCAATGTCCAAGCAGGCTACTTTAGTCATTTCTAATCCCTTAGTGGAAGTGGAAACATATCACAATGGACTTCGTGACAAGGTTGCCTAAGACACGGTCAAAATATGATGTTATATGGGTAATTGTCGATCGGCTCACCAAGTCTTATCACTTCTTGGCTATCAGGATGACCGACCTATTGAACAAATTAGCAAGAATATATATCTGAGAGATATTCAAGTTACATGGAGTTCCAATGACAGCGGTATCCGACAGAAACTGTAGGTTCACTTCTCGATTTTGATCTAGTTTTGAGCAAGTTGTGGGGACGAAACTGTCCCTTAGCATATCATTCCACCCTCAAACCGATGGACAATTAGAGAGAACGATTCGCACACTGGAAGATATGCTCTGAGCTTGTGTTTTTGACTTCAGGGGTCATTGGGATAATCTCCTACCTTTGATAGAATTCACTACAATAACAACTACCACGCAAGTATCGGCATGACCCCTCGTACGAGGCGTTGTATGGCCGCCCCTGTAAGTCACCAATCTGTTGGAAAGAGGTGGGTGATAGAAAATTATTCGGCCTAGATCTTGTAGGGGAGACTACAGCCATGACAGTTAAAATTAGGAAGAACATTTAGATAGTTCAAAATAGGCAGAAGAGTTATGCGAACATCCAGAGAAGAGATTTAGAATTTAAGAAAGGTGATCAGGTATTTTTTAAAGTCACCCCCTTCAAAGGAATCAACAGGTTTAGTAAGAGGAGAAAATTAAATCTCAAGTTCATTGGACCATTTAAAATCTTAGACAGGATTGGTGCATCCGCCAATAGACTAACACTACCTCCAAAGCTATCCAGAGTCCATTATGTGTTTTACGGGTCTATACTACGTAAGTACAACTCGAACCTCTTGCATATCCTATCTCATGAGCCCCTTTCACTCAATGAGGATCTATCTTAAAAGAAAGTGCTAGTAGGAATTGTAAACCGAAATAACAGAGTACTTCGCAACAAAGAAATCTCATTCGTCAAAGTTCTATGGCAGAATAACATACAGAAAGAGGCCATATGGGAGCTAGAATCGGACTTCAAAGCCTCGTACCTCCAATTATTTGACTAAGTGAGAGGGTAACAAATTTGAGGGGCCAAATTTTTTCTTAAGGAGGGAGAATTGTAATACCCGGACCCAGAATTTGGTACATGATAAATTTTTTAACTTATAAAATATAATTAATTAAAAAATATTATTTTAATCTAATTTTATTAAATTATTTGAGAAACATATGTTAGGGACGAAAATGAAAGCAATTTGGGGAAAGAGGGGTGAAATTTTGAGTTCAATGGATGTTTTTAAAAGAAAAATTGGAAACAGACGGTCAAAATACAAAAATAAAAAATTTGGCCATATGGGACGGCCCAATCAGCAACCACGACGAACCAAAGCATGCTGCATGGCAAAACATGCTGACATCGGTACCATAGAGGAGGCCACACAGGCAATCAGCGTGCCCAGCGATCCGACGGTCTAAATTCAATCTCTCATGCATGAACGGCTCATATGCATTCTCTCCTTAGATGCGATCGGATGGAAGAGATCAATTGCAATGAACAGTCCAGATCGACGCAGGATAAGTATATAAATATTGAGTTACAGGGGAACCTAAACCCTAGCTGCACTTGCCCTCGCCGGAGAAGAAGGACCAACCACTAGAGAAGTAAATTGACCCCCGGCTGCACTGAAACCATAGTCGACCGCTAAAAAAGGTAAACTTCTCTCATACCCGCTCGGAATTTGATTCTGAGTCTCTCTATGGTCATATCGAAGCAAAAGAAACGACGGGTGAGCCGAAAATCATGGGCAAAGTCCGATGGAGTCGCCGCAATTGAAACCCTAAAACAACTCTGATGAGCCTCTTCCTGTTTTTTCGTTTCACATAATTTTTCGGTCATTGTGTTCACCGTCCTTTTCTGTTGAGGTTAGCCGAGGAAGAAATCCTAGCCGCGAAGGAAAACCGGCAGAGTCGCCACACCCAGAGACCCCCCTCCCCACTGGTAGGTTCAGTTTCTTGTGATTTTTGGCCAACCGAGGCCCTTAGCGACCAAAGTTGATCAAAACCAACTAAAACTAGCCAGGACAAGGCGAACTGTCGCCGTGAGCGGCGGAGCCAATGGTAGACCACGGCGGCGGCGCTGTGCCGAAATCCTAAAATGGGTCGGAAAGGATTTTCAACATCAATTTTGGATATTTAGGATACTTTTATATACGTGACGAGTATTTTGGATTCCCGCAGAAAAAATTCAGAAAACCTTAGACCCGTTAGGAGGCATAGTAGATAGCACGACATTTCGAAACACTGATCTGGTTAAGGATCCTTCATCTTATTCTCTGTTACAGTAAATTGAGTATTAATAATCGATAAAAAATTAGAAAAATACTAAAAATATTACAGGTCACTTGTGGAGCCATAACTAGTCAGTTCACATTTGTTCTTGTTCTCTATTTATTTTTCTGTACTGCCTATATTTGCATGTTATTATATTGTGTGTAATTGAATTGATGGTTTTTATGATCTTCTTGATTATTGGTTATTTAGTTCCTCCTGCATTGTTTATTCGGTATTCTGGTTATTGGTTATTTAGTTATGTTAAACTATGTCACTTGTTTAAGTGCCATTTGAATTAATCTGTGAATATGAATTGAGATGTTTGTATGCTTTAGTGGTTGTTTAGATAATGAGAGTCTAAATAAATAAATGCTTATTGGGCATCCTGAGAAATGGTAAATGGACCCAGTACTTAGGGAACCCTACCGTGGACATTACCTTAGTCGGACGGAGTTGAGAAGTCCCATACAGGAAGGATTTTGGGAAATATGGCTCACCCTCATACCGAACAGGGTGTCACACCCTGATACTTAATATGAGGCGCAATTCCTGCTCATGTCATTTTCATGCAGTGGGCCATAAAATATATACATGCATAGATCAAAAAATATAATATAACCTTGCATCCCATGTGATATGTATAGTAACTATATACACAAAACATGAGGTCAGAATTTAGAGTCTAACAAAACAAAATAAAACTTTTTGAATATGTACAAAATATACAAAAATAAGAATCCTTTTACAAGTTTTACTCGTCTGGCAGCGGTGCTGACTCTTCATTCTCCTCTGAAAAATATCAGGGTGAAATTTAATGAGCTTCACCAACTTAATAAGTATTCCCGTTCTTTCAATCCAGATAAAATCTTATGCAAAACACATGGTAATAAACAAAAGTAAAAAAAATGTTTTAGTACAAATTCATATTCTTATTTTCACTATTTCAAATGTTCCTGATCGATTTGATGAATTCTCTCAAATATCATATACAAACCTCAAATGTATATTTTCATACTCTCGAAAGTTATAAATGCATTCGAATATCAATTATCATTTCGAAACATAATCACACACACACAAAAGATCATAGATACACTTGAATATCGTTCATAATTTTGAAATATAATCACACACATACAAAAGATCACAGATACACTCGAACAGTCATTTCTATGGTTTCATCATGCGATGCCGTTTATGTCATCATCGAGGAAAGGAAAAATGGATCCCCCCATCACATGGATAGCACACACACAAATCACACAATGGCCACAGCAGGTACGTTTGCTAGGTGGCCCACACTCACACGAATGTTTATCCACGTCTGGATTATATTTCAGACTCTATCCATGTGCAGGTTTACCATGCCCGCTGATTTTCAGCCACACACATATACTCCCCTCCTCGATTCAGACTAAACGAGAAAGTATTCACAGTCCCTACCTAATTACTCCCACCCTCTCTTTTCAAAATTCTCAATTTGTTTAAATGATCATTTCTTAACTTCAGTTATTTCTTTTACTTTCTATTTTCATATTTTTATTTTATTTCTTTTTCTTTTTCAATTTTTCCTTAATTGAAAATTTTCTTTTTCAATTTCATATTTTATCAGTCCAAATAACTCTCAGTTCATTGGGACTGTTTTCTAGTTTCATTTCCTCATAAGATTCCAATTGCTTAGGTTTACTGATCATAATTTAGGTTCTATTTTTTCATCAAAATTAGGTCAATGTCCCTTCAAATTTTAAATTCATAATTTTTATAAAATATATGTACTTTTCAAAATTTAACTCGGTTGAGATTTAGAAATACTTACTCTCCTAGACATATTCCCGAATCTTCTTAAATGTCCAAATTTTTCTATATACACGACATAATTAATTAAAATACTTCAACATACTAAAAATTAATTTAATCAAATTACGGGTTCCAACAGCTACCCAACGGAATACTCGAATATATCAAAATTCATACTCAGAAAACTTTTTGGCTCCCCATTTGGCGAATCGGATTTTTATTTTTCGAGAAAGACCTTTTAACTTCTTAGACAGCAAATCAAATTCTTGTTTCTTGAGAAAAAACTTTTCAGCTTAAACCTAAAATGGTGGATCGAGTTCCCATGCTCGACGAAGAGCCTTCGCCTTCCCCAATCGGTCGACTTCCCCATTCCCAAGGAAGCCTCCTCGGTTCTGGCACGGGTGGGTGGCCTGGCCAAGCCCGCGTGGCCAGCCCGACACCAGCCCCGCCCCACCGCCGCTCAACCACCGCCAAAATGCAAAAACAGAACGATTTTACCTTCTGGCATGGGTGATTTTACCTCAGCTTGGCTCCCATTTGCCTCCTCTCGATCACCCTATGACTCCCTTATATGTTTGCGATTGGAATGGTGATTTTTATGCCTAAAAAATTGATTAATGCAAAATAAAAATATATTGAAAGGAAAATAGGGGAAGCAAAGACAAAAAAGACTAACCTTTACCTCACTTGCCTTGGTCTCCACTGTCATACGGTGTCTCAATCGTTCCTTCTTCCTCTTTCTTCCTTTTGGTTCGGCTTCCACAGTCTCTCGCCTCCACCCCTCTCTTATTTTCTTCCTCCCTTGCAACAGTCACTCTTTGGCTCCCCTTCTCTTTCTCGCTCGACCCTTCCTCTATTTTCTTCTCTTTCCTTCTTTTTCTCTCTTTTTTTCTTCCTCTCGGCTTCCCCACGCGACCCTCTCTTCTTCCTTCCCTTCTCGATTGCTCCTCTCTCTTCTCCCTATCTCTTTTTTGGCTACTCTTCAAAATGAAGAGAAAACCCTAATCTCTTCCCTTTTTATACTCATTCCCTCAACTGTTAGATCTTCATAACTCGATCTGGGTCGTCCATTCTCTTGATTTCTTTTGCCTCCTTTCGCTTCTCCTTATTTATGTTTTTACCCTATTGTTTCTTATCTACTTTCATTTAAGTCCCTAAATTTACTTTAAAGCCCTAATTTTTAAAAATTTCTTTTATTTACATCTAAACTCTAAATTTTATTTACATTTCTTTTTTTTAGGTGGATATTACACGGGTATCGAGGCGATGGTATTTTTGGCGTCCATTACCGGATGGGGTATGGGGACAACTGGGTTAATTGTCAAATCTTGATACTAGATTCACGAGTAAAAGGATACCTCTATGGACCCAGTAGTCGCAATAAATAGGTTAAAAAGGAACGATTGTTGATCCTATACATGAAATTAAAATATTGTTTGGTTAATTATCTTCATAAGTTGATTTTGGAAAAAAACTATGATGGTAAGTATCGAATAAAATGTTTTAAAGTTAAATTTATTTACTTAAAGCAAAGGCTTCATTAATTATTTTCTAATTTTTTCCAACCTTTATTTTTTCATATCAGTTATTAGTGTGATATATTACTGAGTTAGTATAGTTCACCATTTTATTAATTATTTTAGATCAAGAAGACCAAGATCCAGGTTCCGATCAACAAAGAAGTTGTGAGTAGTCCATCTCTCGGACTCTCTTCAACTACTAGTGAAGGTTGTCATATGATACTTATTTATTCGTTTTTCTTTAATTACCATTTGTCTTTTATGAAACACGTAGAATGAATATTTTTATAACTCTATTGAATAATTTAATTTAATGTGTAAGGAATGTAAATCCTAACATTATTATTCGCTTCCGCATTTAAATTATAAATTAATTTTCTTTAAGGTTCCGGACCTTTATAATTTCGGGTCAATATTGTTGAATAGATTTACACATTTTTAATCCTTTTGTTTAAGTTTATTAGATATTTTAGTTGCCTATTATTTAAGAACTTGCTAAATATTGAGACTGATATATATAAATTTTATTATTGTCTAAAAATTAATAAATATTAAACATAATTTATATAAATATATATATATATATTTTACTGTAATTTATCTATTTAAAGGTTAACTAATTAACTGAAAATTCATAAATTTATATCAATAATCTATTTTTCATATTTTCTGAGTTTATTTTTATTTTACTATCTTTAGTTTTAATAAATATTAAATTTTAATGGTGAATCGAGGAATTAAGAAAGAAATTTGTTTTAAGTCGAGAATAAAATATTTTATGTGTTTTGTATTATAGCCTTTCAAGTTTTGAGAGGAGACACAAAATTCAGGAAATGCTTACATGCGCCCCGTGAACTGACCCCGACCGTTCAAACCCAAATGCTTGATTTGTTTGTCTCGTTAATTTTTTTTATCTATTTCCTCATTAAATTTAATTTTTGAATATTATATTACTATTGATGCATATATCACAACATTATTTTTTCGAATTACCCACTTTAACTTTTTTTATTATTAGAATTTACCTATGGTATTACAAAAAAGAATTAAATTTTATCATTAGATTTGATTCAATTATATTTTATTTTTATTTAACTTTTATATATTAGTTATTTAATATATAAGAATTTTATGTAGAATTTGGGTAATATTTGTCAATTTCAATAAAATTTAAAATATACCTTCTCAATTTCACATAAAATTGCATATGAACTAAATTTTATTTGTTATTGTAATATAATTCATCATATGTCATAGTTAAATTGATATGAAATTTACAAGGAACTCCAAATATTTATAGATATATTACAATTTCATTATAAAATTCTTTATAAACATAAAAAAAAAAAAAAATTCAAAGTACAAGTCCATCAGAAAGAGATTAGAATTATTGTTTTTGTTTAATTTTTTATTGAATAATGAAGTAAAATTTGGACTAAAAGTTAATCAAATGCATTCCAACAAGATTAAAATGTTGTTTGCTCTTCGTTATTCTTCTTGTTTTAAGGCATAAGAGGCAAAATGGTTAACCCAGAGAAAAAGAAAAAGGAAAAGCAAGCTTCCACATGCAGTGGAGAAATGGAAGGGGAAGTTGATATATCCACTCCAGGAGTAAATGAGTGAAAAAATGACCAGTAAGTTATACAATCCAAGGTGGGTGCAGAGAATAACATGATTGCCCACATGAAAACTCAAAAAGTATTCAACATATATACATATATACATACATAAATACACACACACACACACACATATATATATATATGGTAAAACTGAATATTCCACAAGTTCAAACACAAAATGAACAACTGATGTGATACCAAATTTTCCACGGACTCCCCATTTCTGTCTTCTAAAATTTTCTTCTTCCTACTTGAGTAGAACCAGAGACTCCCAGGAAAAACAAGCACAATGACTTCTTTTTTTATAGGGTGTGCTTGATCAATTATTTAATTTTGGTTTTTATATCTATTATACTTTAAATTTGTATTTAAATTATTACGGATTCTGTCGGGTGAATTTTAAGTTTTATTAAAATTTCTATTTTTATTTTTTATTTTTTATTTAACATTTCAAATAATCAAATATATATTAAATCTATACGAAGATATGTTTTTTATGAGTATTTCATTTCAAATAATATTTTTTTTAATAACCTTGAACAATTAAGCAGAACATTAAAGTGGAGGTGATGTACATGCACTTGATTCTCTATTGAATTAAACAAAATGCACTCCACAAGATCATCAAAACAGATTGAAGTGTAAGATACTAAACTACCCTTGACATTATAACATATAGCAACATGAATATTGCAGATGGGAATAACTTCTATCACATTGCGCAATTGCAACAGGAAATCCCAGTAGGTTTCCTTCAACGATACCAAAGAGATCCATGTTGCTTCACTTCAGTACTCTTTGAACTTGTCATGAGAATCCATCTAAATAAGAATCAGGCAGATCCAGTATCAACATTGCAAAATCAAAAGCTAGCCAAAAAAGTGTGTATATCCTTCAATGTGTCAATGATTTGTGACATCTCACAATGTTTAAAAACAGCACTAACAAACTACCCTAGTTTTAACCCGAATTTTGGTAGTAAAAGGAGGACTCTACATACAGTACATCTCTCAGTTTCACCAAAATTGCCTGGAAGCTCGTCTGCACTACCAACCATTCCTTAAACCCAAAAGAAAGAAGTTTCAAGTTTAGAAACCAAAGAAGCCAAGTTCGCTAGCTTTTTCCTTCTCGAAAGTTTCAAAGTACTGATAAATGATGGTAACTGCAAGAAGAATTCCAGTCCCTGATCCAATAGCCCCCATAAAATCTGCCAACACTGTCAATGCACCAATGCACATGCCGCCAAATGCTGCGGCTGTTGGTATGTATCGGTTAAGCTCCTTCTGTAAGTTTGACTCCCGATGCCCAGGCATAACCATTTGTTGTTCCTGAAGCACATACAGATCATGTTATGATTGGAATAATACCACGACTCAGGTTAATATTCAACAGAACAGGCATCGTATTCATATGATTCTCTTTTTCCATTAAAAACAAGCCATACAGATGGTATTATGCATTAAGCTAAGATATCAGAACATTATTCCCTTGCACAACAAAAATAGCCATCTTTGCCTGCTCCTCTGGTCCACATTTTCATGTTACTAGCAATGTGTAAAGATTGACAAACCATAGTTGTAATTGAAATACAATCTACGATAATGCTAAGGAGAAACACAAAGCCAAATCAGTAATTGTCAAGAGATTGTAAAGACCAAAACCTAAACATATTCCATTGACAATTTGTTTGAGGATTGGAAAGGAGAAGAGATCTCAAGTCCAAGACAGCTAGGCCAACTTTGGTAATCCATATTCCACATGCCATGACTAGATTTTAGATGCTAGAATTTGTAAAGAGCATCAGATTTATCTTAACATCCAATTCAAACAGTCGCACATACCTTGAGTTGCTTGGCAACATCTCTAGCAGATGAGCCAGAAACTTCAATCCAAGTCTTCGAGAACAGTGCACATGCAGATAACATGAACACGAGATAGAACAAGGCATGGAAAGGATTGGCACCCATATCGGCCAAGCTGAAAAACAACAGGCAACATGATAAAGCAGAGTCAGTTACAGCGGGTGTAGAAACAGGAGAAAAATTAGTAAATTTGTTGACATGATATGACATAAATAGTATATGGGGAAAACAAAAAGAATTTATATCTTTTAGTTACCTGGAAGGTGCAGTGATATAATATGCAATACCACCAACAGGGATAAACTGACCACCAGAATATTCGGACTCCTTCCACTTGCCCAAAAGATTCACAAAGAAATTACCACTATACCTTCTGTATAGCAACTGCAAAGCCAGAATATTAAATTGACTAAGTTTTTATAACCAGAGAGAGCTTATTTTTGTTCTCTGTCGACATTAACTTGTGTACAAGATTTATCTACTTCACATTACCTGAGAGATGAAGTATAGGTTGGAGACAAGAGCAGACTGCAAAATGATGGGCATGTTAGAGGTGTAAAACAGCTTGATAGGGTAAGAGCCCTGCTGCCCACGAGCATTCTTTGACCTCACAGGCAAAACAACACGGAACCCTTGGAAGTAGATAACAATCAGGAATATCAAGACCGTGGCCAGCAGATTTGTAACATTTGGAAGATTCTGCCGATAAAAAGCCTCCCGGAGTGCACGAACTTTATCTGTTCGTGTTATCAGCAGATGGAACAAAGCAATAACAGCACCTTCAAATTCAGCTCCACGGCCACTATTAATGGTTGTTGGACTAAATGCTTTCCAAATTATGTTCTCACTGCAAGAGAATTACAAGACATTTTTAAGCATTCAAAATCTGTAATAGCAACAGTGGTTAGCTGTGCAACAGTAGACAGTAATGAATCAAGCAAATAGGAAAAAATCTCACCAGATGTTGGTTGCAATGAAAAGGGAGATTCCAGATCCCAGACCATATCCCTTTTGAAGAAGTTCATCCAAACATATAACAATGATCCCGGCAAAGCAGAGCTGGACAATGATAAGAATTGCATTCCCCACTCCCAGTTGACCAACACTACCATACATTCCAGAGAGAACATATGCAACTGCTTCACCAACAGCTATCAAAATTCCTAACAACTTCTGTGCACCATTTCTGAGAGAAAAGCCAAGCCAAATACAAAAATATAAGTTGTAGGAAAAGATGTTGTGCATCAAGACAATTGCCAAAAAAAAATTCCAACCTTAAGAAGATAAATTTTCCCTCATTGTAATAATAATAACACATCATAGAACATCTTGGATATTCTTAGGGTATTCATTATGTGACAGAAAGCCCAAGTCTCATAAAACTGCTAAACCACTTGGAGTATAGCAGAAAAAGCAATTCATATTGACCACAATTTGTACACTTTAATAACTAATGCCCAAAAACCAAGCTGCAGATCAAGGAACTTACAAGAGTGCACGGTCCTCACGGACATTATTGTCAACTTCAATAATTTTGGACCCGGCAAGGAGTTGCATAACAAGTCCGGAGGTCACAATTGGTGTGATACCAAGCTCCATGACAGTCCCTCGGTTTGAGGCAAGAATAACACGCATCCAATAGAATGGATCCGCACCAGTTGTGGAGTGTATCCCATAAAGAGGGAGCTGACTACACACCAAGAAAATAAAAAGCGAAATTACAGTATATATGACTTTCTCTCTGAATGGAACTTTCCTGTCAGCACTTTGAACTTCGGGCAGAAACGAAAGAAATGGTCTGACAAGATGAAGCACTCTAAATCCACCTCCCATTTTGCTTTGTACAAGCTAATCCAAATAAAGCTGCAGCAGCCATGCACAAAAAAATAAGTAAGAGAAAAGATCCAGCTTTCAATGTTTTCCAAATTTTTAAATACACCTTGCTTCATCCCCTAAAATTTAATCTACTTAACAAACAAGAGAACACATAAAAATGTATTCATGCTTCCAAAAAAAAAAAAAAGAAAAACCCGTTGGTATGAATGCACTCATACATACATTCTTTTTTTCTTTTTTAAAAAAATGCACAGACTCATTCATGCATATTGCACCTCAAGCAGAACAAATTAGTGACAAGTACTCCATGCAGCTCATGCTCATGCTGCAACATCAATTGTATTGAACTACTGCATTTCATGTCATTCTGAATATTTTTCTCTTAAAAATACTTTATAGCATGAGAATGATCATGTTCAAGAAAGAACATGGAATATGTAGTATTTGAAATATTTAACAGATCCTTTTTTCATGAATACCACTCCCCATTTTGGTTGAATTCTTACTCTATTTCTTCTCAAATTTCCTAATTAATGAATCATGAATGTGGCATATATATGAGACATATATATACACTTGTGTGTGTGTATGTCACATATATAACAAAAAAAGTACTAGAACATAATCATGAAAGATTGAAAACTATTACCTAACTCGACTGCTACTCCTACATTGCACAGAGAATGGACTAACTGATAATCCTAATATATGTATATATATACATATGTATATGTTATATATGCAGATACTGGATGCAGATGATATGATTATGCTTGTATTCATTGTCGTGAACTACTTAATTTACCTCCCAAGGAATGCTAAAAGATATTTAAATTTGCGTTATCAAGCCAACATTTTTATTTGCAATATAGCTGTTATGAGGCCAGGAAAGCATTCACCACAAAAATGAAAGTCCTAATACAAAGAAAAGCAGTATGGTTCTTGCCAAGAGAACAGTTCTCCAAAACGATTAGAGGAGAAGATTAAAGGGTATGTATATGTAGGAAGATGAATATATGTTGCCAATTTAAATTTGTTGTAATTGCCAAAAGAAAAGAATTTGATAACCAAACAACACTCGAAATTTTATTGTCAAAAAAACACAAATTTTAGAACAGTCACAAAATAAAATTTCACATCCCAAACTCGTTATGTGTTAACTTGTTGAAGCTAACAAATTTCACGCAAAATATATTTTTTTTCACCTCACAGCCATGATGCGCTCTTTCCCTCACGTTTCTAAAAAACGATTTCCTAAGGCCATATTTATAGGCAACCATGAATCTGCCCTCATGGTTGCCGCCTCCTATATATATGTAGATATATACTCGACATGTAGTAGCAGCATATATATACATATATATATCTAGCTAGTTTCATTATTGGAATTGTTCTTATATAATCTGTAGGGCAGCAAGGTTAATTAGTAACAATATAAGAACATTTCCAATAATGAAACTAGCTAGATATATATATGTATATATCTGCTGCTACTACACGCCGAGAAAGACAGGTGCATGTGTGTATACACATCTTCGTCAAGAACCAGTAATCAGTCCCCAAAAAAAAACACAGAGAAAGAGGAAAACAAAATACCAGCAATTAATTAACAATTACTGCCATTCGACCATAAAAAACTGATTTGCTTTGAGACAGCCTTATTGAAAAACACATGCAGCTATAAGATGTGTGTACTGCCTTCGCGCATAATACAGGCGAATATACAATATCCACTAAAATCCCCATACACCGAAAACACAAAAAGAAAGATAGCGCAATACATGCAACTCGCGGCGTGATATATTCACAAAATAATCACTCAGCAATCCAGCTCAATTCAGATAAATTCACATCAACATGTAAACGTACGAACATAGATGCCTATATACGCCTAAAAAACCAGATCTAAAAAAATAGTAACGCAAACAGATCCTTTCGTTTCAGAGAAATTAAAACAACAATTACAACGCCAGATCTATAAAATCGAACATATTTAGTGAATTGGATATATATATATATATATAAATATATATACACACACATATATACACGAACAAAATAAGAATCAAACGGGAAGAGTACAAAATCCCAATAAAAAAATCAAAATAAACACTGACCAGATCTATATCGTGAATTGGTATCAGCAAATTAGCCAAAGGATTGTGAAGCAACCCAAGCGATGGATCTTAAATTTTACACTAACAGATATTTGAAGAAGAGACGCTTTGATATCTACTATATACATATATACAGCGATGAGGACGTGGCTTTGTACATACTGCCCAATAGGCTGGCGACACGTGGGAGCGTGACTCCGACTCCGCAAAACACATGGAGGTTCCGTCGTAACTTAATTAGTAAAATAAAAGCATTTAATATTTACTAAATACTATTATTTTGTTTCAAATAAATATATTATTTTTAATTTATAAATAAATATAAAAGAATTTCAAAAAAATAATAAAAAAAAGAAAAAAAAAACAACAACAACAGAGATGAGTTTAAAATTCCACGAAAGAACGAATGAGAACAACCACAAAATTTTTGGTTGACAAAGAAATCTATGCATGGAACCTCCAGGGAATCTCAATATAGTCCCAAAAGTACATATAAGCACTCTTACTATATGAAGCAAAAGCAAGCTATAAGAACCGCCGGTATATGAAATGGCGATGGAGAAAATAGAAAAACCGGCCGAAAATAGGAACAGAGTAAATTTCAATACAAAACTGGTATCATATAGAAAAAGGAAAAGAAACACCTCTGTGAACAACACACCTTGCAGAGAAGAAACCTGCGATGTTGGAAGAAGAAGAATATAATGATGATGATCGAGAGAAATTGCGCTTTGTCTAGAAAGTTCCGGACAGAGAGAAAGCGAGAGATCGAGCTGAAGGAGATGCGAAAAGACAGAAAAAATGGCAGATCCAGAGAAGAAAATACCAACCACAGCTATATCGCGAATTGAGTTTTACCCTAGGTGAGAATTTTAACTTCTAATTATAATAAATGATATTTTACTGGTAAATTTAAAATAAATTTTAAAAATATTGATTCCGTGATATATAAATGATAGATTATTCTTTTTTATATAATATATTTTGTAATAATTTAAAAATATTTAAAAAAAATAAAAAATAATTAAAGTATAAAAACGTAATAAATATTTAGCGTTTATATTCCTTATATAATTAACTTAAAATACCAAACAGTGTTACGAAATTTACTATTTTGAAAGAAATATGAGAAATAAGAAAATAAACAGAAAATAAATAAATATAGCATCTACTTGCAATTCTCTTACAGATCGGGCTTTATAATCTGATCTTCTTAAGTTGAAATGGTTAAATAAGGGATGAGTTATACTAGTTCAGTAAGAATATCACACTATATCACTGACACATAAGTAAAAATTAGTATAAAATAAAAAACAACTAATGGAGTACTAAATTTAGCAAATTCATTTATCAATTATAAAAATCATTTACTGTTCACTTACCGTAGTATAATTTATAAAAACAATCTATATATACAATAATATTATACAGATAATGATTCCACATATAATAAGCAATCATAGTACATATTATAAATTTATATCCATCATCAATAAACCAAACAATAACTGTCACTCTTTTTACCAGTCTATTGGTATCCGTTGGAGTTTATAGGGATGTCCCCGCTACATGTGAATCCTTTCATTTAATGTTCTCAATCACAGGCCGTCCTCATACTATGTCCGGTATGAGCTCCAATTTACCAAACCTCAATACCTCGTTCGGTATGAGGGTGAAGCAGGCCGTCCCCATACCTCATCCAGTACGAGTGCCAAATTATAAAGTCTCCATACCCCATCCGGTATGAGACAACGTTCACGGTAGAGTTCCCTATATATCCGGTCCGTCCACCATCTCCCAGAATATCCAGTAAGGCTGTCGTTTCATCTATTCATTTCATCACACAATTTTTACTGTTTAACCTTCATTTTTTTCGATTCAGCAGTAAACACATAGAATAAACCATACATACATTCAAACCTATAAAATCAATTAATAAGGTACTAATATGCATTTAAAATGTAAAAACAATCAACAAACAGCTGTAAATAATTTATGGCTCTGTCTTCATTAGCAATCCGTAATTGATTATGCACATTTTTTAAATTCACACACAAAATATCGTATTATTATTTATTTATACTTCAATTCTATGATAGGGAATAAGGTGATAGATCCTTACTCGATTTGATACTCAAAAAGTTAAATTGTTCAACTGCGCCTACGGGCGATTCCTAAGTTCCCTGAATTTTTCTTCGAAAATTAAAACATGCTAATAGTACCTACAAATGTTCCAAACAAACCCAAAATCAGTTCCATGCCCCACTTGGCCAATTTCGGAATTCTGGCACGGCGGCGGTCTGCCTCGGGTTGGCTGTTTTTGGCCGTTTCCGCATTGATCCCTGCGAGAAAACACATTAAAGGGCTTTGGTTGGCCGAAAAAACACAAAAAACTGAAACTCACCGGTGGCATGACTCTCCAGTGCAGTGGCTCCTCCAGCTCATATTGTGGTTGGGTGTTTTGCTCCGATCAACCTGTAGAAAAGGATACGGTGATCACAATGGTAGAAAAGTTACACAAAACGAGAATCGAAAAGTGCCTCATCGGAGGTGTTTTGTGAAATTCTCCGTGGCAGCGCCGTCAAGCTTCACCTGCATTTTTCGGCCAATTGACATGTCTTTTTGCTCCGATTTGGCAACGTGTGTGTTTAAAATTGAATTCCAAGCAAAATAGAAAGTTTTTACCTTTTTTTGGTGGTTGAAAAGGGTTCTGGTGTGGCGGCAGTCTTCTTCCCAGCGGCCGGGTTTTCTTCTCCAGCGAGGGGTTCTGGCGGGTAGGGCTAGGGTTAGGGTTTGGTGCGAATAAGGGTTATTTATATTCGTCCGCTTTTGATTTGAGCCGTCCATCGCGATTTAATATGGACCGTCCGATAACGTTCAAATTTGGCTGTTCGATCGCGTTTGGGGAGGGAACGCATATGGGTCGTCCGTGCACGCAGGAATTGATCTAGGCCGTTTGATCGCAAGTACACGGATCGTCCGCGTGGCCTCCCACGTGGCACCGTGTCAGCGTCTGCTGTCACGTGGCGCGTCCTGATTGATTGGAGCTGCTGACCAAGCGTCCCACGTGGCAGAACTTTCCTAAATTACAGTTTGACATCCAGTTTTTAATTTTTCTTTCAAAAATATCCACAGAACTCAAATTTTTACCTATTTTTTTCCAAAATTGTTTTCAATTTCATCATCTAATTTTACTTCATTTTTACTATAAATTAAATAAAAAATAAATTAAGAAATTATATTTATTAATTTTAAATTACATACAATTTTATTTTGGGGTGTTACATACTTAAATTTATTTTTATTATCACAATTTATTATTTATTTTATTAAATATCAAAATTTAATTTATAATAATTATTTATTTAAATACAAATTTAATTATATTGTTAAATAATTTAATTTTTTTATTATATATTTCTTATATATCAATTACTATTACATAAATAAATAAGGATAAATTAATAATTTGATTGAAAATACAACCATATCATCCAATCATTTAACAAAAATATGTCATTAATATATATTAAAATACAATCATCTAAATATAAAATTTTTTTATCATTTACACCTTATGTCATTGTCATTTAATTATAATTATTACCATACATTAATTAACCATCAATAAAATTTATCTAAACATGATGTTAATATAGCGACGAGGACGTGGGTACAAAGAATAAGAGGACCGCTAATCGGATTACTATTTTTCAATTAATAAAATATAAGATTTATATGTTTACTAAAATATAAATATTCAATATTCAAAATTTAATTAATTAATAAAATATAAAAATTATTCTGTTATAATTTAATTAATAAAATATAAGAATTTTATTGAATTTCAGATAAATATATTATTTGTAATTTATAAAAAAATAATAAAAGTTATTAAGGTAGTAAAGGATTTAAATTCACTTATAATAAATTAATTAGTGATTAATACAATAAATTTAGACATGTAAATACATTATTTTTATTATCAAATTAATTAGTTTAACAGGTTAATTCATTAATTTAAATAAATTCCATAATTATCAATATCTTTTAGTTACTATTACTTTTTACATAATATTTTAATTAACCTTAAATAAATTCCATTATTTTTAACTTTTAATGAAATGTTTAATTAAAATTTTACTTAATTAATTGATGTATTACTGCTATATTACTGTATTTTTACTTTTAATTTAAACCATAGTTGAAAATTATCCTAACCATAAAGGTTAAATTTATATTACAATGAAAATTATCTAAGTAAAAAATTACACTAAGATTAAAACTGATTTAATTATATTTATAATGAAAACCAAATATCATTTCATAATTATAGTACTGTCTAATTAAATGATTCCAACTTTTTCAAGTAAAAATTTGAATTTCTACTCTCCAAAATTACTTAATCTGATTTATTTCGATTCGATCTAGTATGATTATGTGCTAATCTCTCCTCTCACACCCTTTTTCGCTCCTTTCCTCCTCGAAAATCTAAACTTTATCTTTATCTTTGCTGGGTGTTTAGAAAAAAAAAAAAAAAACACTTTCCTCCTCCACCTTTTTTATAATATGAAAAAGTAATTCAATTTTAATTGAAAATTGAAAATTAAAGTACAGGAAGAAGAGGCTGAGTTAAAGCAGAATGGAAGAGTCTGGTTGCTACTGTCTCCAACCTCCGCTATGGAGAACTAACAGTAAAATCCCAGCTTCTACCAGAACAGTCTCTGTGTTATCTGCGAATTTCTCCACTGCCCATCTCTCATGGTTTCTTTTCACTCTGAGATATTCTACTTAAAATGCTGTTAAACAATTTAAACCCCCCACAACCTGGCACTTTCTGATCTCTCCCTTTTTCAAGTGTTTGGTTTTCCTCGGAGGGAGCCATGAGAGAATCTCTTCTCTGGCTCAGTTCGGTGTTGGTTTTTGTTGCTTATAGTTTTCAATTTCAAGCCCATGCTGCTCCTGCAGGTGACGATTTTTAGCTATTTTTCTTTATTATTCTTTTGGGTTCTTTTTGATCTGTTTGTTTAACGGATTTTTACTAAATTCTTTTCTTCACACTTTTGTTGATTCTCTTGTTTGGGTATTATCAATACCCCTTTATGAAACTCAACTTTATAGTCACATTTTCCTGCTTTTACTGTAACTTTGCATGAGTGATTACTGTTTCAGAAAGATACTTTGATTGCTGAGATCTAATTCTCCAATGGGTATGCTTGTTATTTGCTTTTAGCTTCACTAGTAATGCCATGGGTAAACTCTGATTAATTTCAGGTCCATTGATAAAACACTTGTCTTCTCTACTCAAATGGACCACCAGGTCACCCTCTAAATCGCCTCAATCAGGTAGCTTGACATAATCCCTATCATGGCAAACTTCTTGTTTATTTACACCACCTTTAACTGATCAATTCTCTGTACGTTTGACATGGCTGTTTGTTTTTCTAGATGGAAATGTTCTCCAGTTTGAGAATGGTTACTTGGTAGAGACTGTTGTTGAAGGAAATGAGATTGGTGTTGTTCCTTACAAAATCCGTGTGTCCGAAGATGGAGAACTATATGCTGTTGATGAAGTTAACAGCAAAATTGTTAAAATTACTCCACCTTTATCCCAATGTAATTTGTTCCTTCTATTCCCTCTCTGTAGGATTCAGTTTATATTTCTGTCAAATGTAAGAACAATGGCTGTCTAATTGAATCTTTTTATCTTATCTTTAATGTTGCTTCCTTTTTTTTAATTGCGATTTTCCTTCATGAAATGGAAACTCTATAGTTGCTGGCTAGTGGTATGCTAACTGGGGAAGATTGGTTTCTGTATGCTAATTGGGGGCTGTGTTTCTTGTTTATAATATTCGCTTGTTACAGATAGCAGGGGAAGATTGGTTGCTGGATCATTTCAAGGATACACGGGGCATGTTGATGGAAAACCGAATGAGGCTCGCTTTAATCATCCCAAAGGTGTAACAATGGATGACAAAGGGAATGTTTATGTTGCTGACACACTTAATTTTGCCATCAGGAAGATTGGAGATGCAGGTATGGCAAATTCATCATGTAATACGAGTTCAAAAGAGGGAAGAATTCAGTTTTGATTTTCTCTGTGAACTGTGGTCCCAGAGACTCAGTACAGATGTTACAATCTTATATAAAGATTAGAAACTTTTGGGAATTAGGTTAAAACAACACAACTAGACTGTAGAGCTTTTCTTTAGTTGAAGACTGAAATATTTATTACTGTCAGGGACAAATGATGGGGGTCATTAAGAACAGAATTCCTAAGCTTGGATTATTTGCAGGTGTAACAACCATAGCTGGAGGAAAGTCAAATATGGCTGGATACCGGGATGGGCCCAGTGAGGATGCCAAGTTCTCCAGTGATTTCGATGTTCTATATGTCCGGCCAACCTGTTCCTTGTTAGTTGTTGATAGAGGAAATGCTGCTCTTCGGCAAATTTCTCTCGACCAAGATGATTGTGACTATCAATACAGTTCAATTTCTCCAACAGGTTCAATCTCTTGTTATTTGCTTGATATAGACGATCATGTTTTGTTTTATTTGTGGTTATTTGAGAACAATCTTTGTTATGCAAGCCACTTTTTTGTTCATATATACACTTGTTCATACATCTTGCTGTACACATGTAATTCTCTTGGCATGTCTGCTTGAATTTGCTGGTACGTAAAGGACACTGTTAAATCATGTTAACAAGCTGACCACGAAGAAAGAAATCTCTCTGAAACAAAACTGGAGAAGGATCCAAGCATACAGGGTGGTGTCCAAAGCTGGGTACTTCAAATCTTTCCAGAACAAGTGGAAACTGTATTTCCAATCTCATATAACTCCATTGCAAATGTTGTAGATTGTCTTGTTAAGAAAGTTTATCAACCAAGCCGTTGAAGTAAGTAGCAGCCATCTTATAGATGCTTATTTTGGGAGGACAGTGGGTGGTGTTGGAGTAACTGCTGTATTGATTAACATCCTTTACCTGGGCCTCATTACTGGAGTTTTGTTTTTACATTACTTCAGAAATAATTCATCCTATGGTCATGTGATACATGAAAATAGTGAAGCCTTTTGGAATTGTTAGGATGCATCTGGCTGAAATAGATGCAAGTGTTCTTATTTCTCTGTAGAACTATCTATTAGTGTATTTCTCTAGTAAAGGTTCTGTCTATTTTAAGGTTAGGCAGTCTGTTTATACGTAAGTTGGTTTTGTCTTTGATATTCGCTCATGTTTGCACTGTCTTTTGCATGGGTATAGATTTGAGAATGGACTACTATTGAGGCTAAACTTTGAGCCAGATGACGACAAGTTTGTCTAGTATTTGGTTTGCAATTGTTGGTGGGCTATCCATTTTCATCATGGATTCGGATGGTTGTCATTGATTACTCCATCTCCTACAATCCTTATTTTAGTTCGGTTTCAAAATCAGTTATCTTGACTGGCTGCAGAATATATCTTCAAGAAGATAGAAGATTAGGAAAAAAACTGGTCTCTGGAAACTTTCTTTCTTGATCCCTAGTTCCTTATGTTGTTCCGGGAATATTTTCCTTATGTATGTGTTCATTAAGTGTTATGTCAAGATGAATGGACCAGCCACTCTTTTTATTACGTTTCATCTTTGGTTGGTTGCCACGTGCCCCATACTAACGCACTGGTCTGCTGGCAGATATCCTTATGGTGGTCGGTGCTGTCTTGGTTGGATATGTCACATGCTTGCTTCGGCAGGGTTTTGGATCTTCTTTCTTCTCGAGGATGGTAAAATTTTTTCTTTGAAATTTCACTTATGACTTATATGATCACCAAGAATTTCTTCTTTGAAAACTTAATGCTTGTGTGTCAGTTCATAACTTTCCTTTCGTCCAGTCTTAATATAATATTTGTGTTGATATACCAGCAGTTGTTGGAGACTGAATCGACAGAACCTCCTAGCAAGGAGAAACCTAATCCTATTGTGGAAAGCATGAAGGAAGAACCGGGATGGCCATCTTTTGGGCAGCTCATTATCGATCTGTCCAAGCTTGCACTTGAAGCATTGGCTAATGCATTTCTCTACTTCATTCCTTCACATTTCAGACGAGGTGGATCCAAGAAAAACCTCACGCCACTTAAAGATAGACTGAAGATGCCTGAGGATGAATCTGAACCTGAACCTCCAGTAGTTCAAAGGCAGACAACTCCGGTCCCCCTTTCTGAAACACGACGGGTCCATAATCCTAGTGCAACAGAAAAGTATTCAGACATGAAGCCTCCAAAGCTAAAGTCAAACAGTTTTAAGGACCCCTCTTTGTCAAGTAAGCATAGGTCCTCAAAAAGACAGGAGTTTGCAGAATTATACATGTCTGGCGAGGTTCCTCCTTACACCAGGTCAAAGACTCAGAAAGAGAGAACAAGACATCGCCAGAGAGATAAAAGTGGAGAGGTGGTTTACGGGCCTGGTGGGACGGAACCAAAACCAGCTGAAATGAAGCCAAGGGATTATGATAATTCAAAGTTTGATCATTACAATATCAGAAACAAGTATGGGTCTGATGATTCATTCAGGTTTTAAATAGCGTATGCTGACTGTTTTTCCTTCTTTTTCTTTTCCTGTTTTCTCCAGGTAGATCATGCATCCCTATATTTTTCTTTAGAGGTTACATCAAATTCAATCAGAAACTATGGTCCAGGAGTTTTGGGTTGAAGATCAATTGATTTAGCTGCTGCCTTCTCTTCTCAGAAAGAAAATTATCATTTTGGCACATCCATGTCCATAGTTACTGCTTTTGATTTATGAACCTGTTTTTTTTTTTATGTAGCTTAGCCCTTAAAACCCCATATTATTATTTTAGTTTTAGGTGTTGACTAAGGGCTTTTGGGATTTTGCTATTTGCAATTGATTTTAGTTTATATATATATATATATATAAAAGTAAAAATTTATACATTTCATTATTAGTTGACTTTTGTATATTAATAATATCATAATCAACATTAATACAAGCTATTAAAGAAAATATACGGCATACTAAGTTTAAAAATTTTAAAATAATATGTAAAATATTTAAAATATTCATACTTGCAATCCTTCATTAAGGACAAACTTAGATATGATATCATGTTATATTTTTTTTAATCTGTGGTACTTAAATATCAAATAAAATGCAATTATGTGTCCTTGCTAATATCTAAATTTATGAATACAAAAATTAATCATTACTAAGCTGTATAGTTAGTATTTTTCTTTTTAATGAAATTATAACTTTGAATTATTAGTTAAAGAATTAATTATATTATTATTGTAGTGTAAATATTATTTTAGTACTAAAGTATGAGTTTATAATTTAAATATATATATATTATATTATATTAAGAGAAGAAGATTTATTCCTTATTTATTTATTTACTTTTTTTCTTGAAGGCCAACTCAACATAATGACAGTTCATTATTCAGGTGAAAAACATGAATGTAATTAAATAGGATTTCGTTCATTAAAAGGAAAAAGTACCTTCTCACGTGGGAAATGTTGTCCTCTACATATAACTTTTCTGGACTATTAAAAAAAAAAACTTTTTTCTCTTAAATATTTTACATTTTAAAAATATTTTTATAACTAAATAAGTAAAGTTTAAATTTATTTTTAATAAACTTAAAGTAAATTAGAGAATGATTTTATTTTTAAAGTCAACTTCAACAAATACACAATTTTTACTTTTTTGTAAATGATAATATTTTTTACCGTTGTTTTTATTAAATATTAAATAATTTTTTTATTTAAAATATTTTTAATCAACAATTATTTAAAAAATATTTTTCAAAAATTAAATCAAAAACGAAATAAACTAAATGTACTCATATTTTAAAAAGAGACGAGTCCACGATCTTCATTTTTTAAAACTGTTTTTTTTTTTTTTTTTTTTAATTTTTAAAAATTTCAATCAAATCATAAAAAAAGTTTAGAAATTAAAGCTAAAAATGAGATTCTTATTAATGAATTTAAATAATATAATAAAATGTGAAATATATACTCGTACATTTTTTTATTATTATTATTATTTTACTAAAAGCTTGATTCTTCAAAAAAATTAGCAGATCATATAAGCATAAATAATTTTTTATTTGTACTAGTTCATGTCCAGAACAAATTTAAATTAATTATTTATCTCTACCAGATGGGTAACTTTTTATATTTAGTGCATAATATGCTACCTGCCCTTATCTCATCTAACTCATTTTGTTTAATCATTTATTTACTTTAAAATATATTAAAAAATAATCACTTCATTATAATTCAACAATATTCAAATTAATAGTTAGTAAAAATATATATAAATTTTATTTATTTAATATTAAAAATTAATTATAATTTATAAATTTATCCGTAATTTGACTATTTTTCTTATATATTTAATCTTATAATAATAAACTTATATTCACATTATTTATCAATTGATAAATTGCGAAAATACTTAAACCAAACTTCTATTTTATTTTATATAATGTTTTTATTTTATAAAAATTTAAATCAAACTCATAATTATATTTAAAAAAAATTGAGAAAAAAATATATTTATCCTGTCACGTGGAAGAACCTAAAAGCGATGACATGGCAGAGATCTGTTGGCTACATAACATGGAGATTACCGCACCTGATCGAGAAAAAGTGAAACGACACGAGCAAGGAGCGTAGAGCCAACCACCTCGTCTTCCCAAGTCTCATCTCTCAACTATGTTAAATTTCTTAAATAAAGAAAAAAATATATTTATTACAAGCAAATATATATATATACATATTATATATATGTATGTACACAATACTAAGAAATCTTTATGTATTCTGTAATGAACCATCGACAATCTCAGAATAATTGACCGATGCATCCTTGTAACTCACCGGAGAAACCGCAGTGATCTCCACCGGAAAAATCTCCTTCCATTACATAAACCTCAGCTCCTTTGACTTGTTTCAATGAAGTTTCTACACCTTCCATTTTTGCTCTGATTAATTTTCTCTATCTAATTCAGCTTTCCTTTGCTTGTTCCTAAAGATCATAAGCTAGAGAATGGGCTGCGCTGGATCGTCACAGACGAAAAAAGATGGTGAGGTCACTTTATCATTATCTCTCTCTGATTTTCTCTGTTTGCAGCTTTTAGTTTACTCTTTCTTTAGGTGGTGAAGAGGAAAAGTCAAGTTTGGCTTATTGAAATCACCGAATTTAAGACTATTACTTTCAATTAATTAAAATTTAATCTAATTTAATTTCTTATGCAAAATTGTTAGAATTCTATGGCGTCTTCGATGTGTGGTTCGGTCATCTTCGGCCTTTTGCGTGATTATTTGATACTATTTTGTTTACAAGAGTTAAGCAGAGTTGCTGGTTGGTAAGAACCCTAAGTGGTTAGATTTTTTAAACATTTAGAAATTCGGTTGTAAGTCAGTTGTTAACCGTTATGATTTTAACTGTTAAGAATCCAAGAATTAGGCTATAAATAGCCATGATCATGAAGTGTAAAGCATCCATAAATAGAAATAAGAATTTAACTCCTCTTCTTGCTGTCCCTGTTGACCTGCGTAAATTTTCAATCAGAGCTGCTTGTGTGTTTTGTTTCAATGGAGGTTCTTACTCATTTGAGGTTAAACTGCTTGCTTGAGCTTCATGATGGAAATCTGTGAAGAATTTACTCATAATTTAAATCAGGTGAAATTTAGGCTGAGAATCAATTCCGTGGATTTTGGCACCTCGCCCTCTTTATTGCATTAAAATCAAGATTACTACTTTCTCAATTGAGCTAAATTTGAAAATACTTCATTGTCTGATGCTTGTTTATCTTAATAGATTTATATCATATTGATGCACATAATTTTATGAATTGAAACGTTAAAACAAGCAACTTAGATGCTGACATAAAAGTTCAGTAACATAACCTTAGTCTAATTATTGGCATCTTCCTGCCAGTTTTGGGAAACATTTCGTTGCCTGAATAAACAAAACCATACAAGTGACTTAAATTTCCATGGATGTAAAGAATCGCTAGTTAGATCACCATATATATGATTTCATGTGACGGAGCTTGCATGATGTGTTCGGATTTGAGTTTATTATTTTTTCCTTGTGTACTTCTAGCCTTTAAGCATTTCTCTTCCTTTTTTCTTTCCCCTATTTAAGTTTGTTTGTGATTCAAATATGTTATCTGTATGACTTTGAGCAGTCTACGTTATTTTTTTTGTGATAGTGAGGGGCCTATTTCATTAACATTTGGAAAGTGCTGAAATAAAAAAGATGAAAATACCATTCTCTTTCATTTTTTAGCTTTTAGCTACTGCTTGCTATCATGTTGTTATGGGAGAAGGGGGAAAGAATGAGAAATACAAATGTGTTGTAGTACCAATTTTTGGCTTCAGTTTTTGATGCAACTTTATGTTTATCTGTCATAGTGAATTTAAGAGATGAATTTGCAACTTTTCTCTTGGAAGTTGATGTGTCCTGATCTAATAAGTACACTTTCAATGTTAGTTTACGATTACATGATCTTGCTTTGGTGCATTTAGGTGGAAAGGTAGTGACTCTTCTGGCTGGATAATTGAAGTATTCCGTTGGAAGTATTTTCTCCCTTCTTTTCCGTTACCTTTTTGAATTCTGATACTTTTTTTTGTAATGTTTACTGATTCACTAAAATTTTAGCACCCAGGCTCTTTTTTTTTTCTTTCCTTTTGGTGCTGCTCTTTGTTTATTGATTCTCTCTTTTATTCTCATTAGAGTGGCTGCACAAGTTAAGAATTTTTTCTATTCCCTATTTCATTAATTATTTTGTTAAAACTCATCTGACCTTAGACTGTTAAGGTTCAATACTAGCAATATGTTTATATATTGACATATATATATATATACATGTAGGTGCGTTCACATAATATACATACATATGTACAGGCATATTTAGTCTGTTCATGCTTCTGAAATGTCTCTGCTATTTATCTACATTTTTTATCTCAAAAAAGAAATTTACCTATTACAATTTTCGGTTGGAATAGCACGATATAATTGGAGTGTATGTGTGTATCTGTGTATCTATGATGATTGTGTATGTACATGCACAAGAACTGTCAGCAATGGGATAAATTAAACAAGAAAATCAAAGTAGAAAAGTAAAGTGACATGGAACTATATGGTTCAATTAAATTGACTTGCTCCGCTGGAGGTATGAATCAGAATTCACTATGAAGAACTTTAGAAGTTACAATGTGGTTGTTTCTCTCTTCAACCTGTGCTTGTGAACATGTATGCTTTTTGCATATTGACAAGTTTGGATTGAAATGCCATCTCTCCTATTATCAAAGTATCTACTGGGCATTACTTGCATCAGGCCTTACCATCTTTTGTCCTACCGGATAAGCCATTGAGAAACTGTTAAATTTCCCAGTTTTTCTTTCCATACTGTACGGTAGACATCTTTTGTAATAGGGGTGCATTAAATAGCTTTGCTCTTATTCACTTTCTTGAAGTCTAAGCAATATTATTAGATTGTCATAGTTGGTTTTAACTTAATGATTTATGAACAAGATACTTGAAACTTACTGCTTCTTACAGGAAAAGTGAAAAAGATTCGAAAGCCAAAGTCTTGGAAGCATCCCCAGCCAATAACAAAGTCTCAACTTTTGCAGATGCGTGATGAATTTTGGGACACTGCTCCTCACTATGGTGGCAGAAAAGGTCAGGGTGCATAAGCTGTGTGATTTTCACCTCAAGTTTATGGGAAAATGTCAAAGAATACGTTATCATGAAAATGGTTTTAGTTATACAATAAGATAATATCTAAAAAATTTTGTAAAAATATCTCAAAAAAGTTATATAATAAGATAACAATTGTTATTTTTCCTCTATTGCTTACATGAGCAGATTTCATGTTATTGTTAGCTTATGTGTGATGAAGAATACACAGATATAAGATATTCAGTTAATTAAGAGAAACGCTGGAAGATATATGCCAAAATCTTTTTGACAAAAATCATGTGCATGAATTTATTTGTTCCAATAATTTTTGGCTAAACATAATTTGTAGTCTATTCTTGCCATCATGAAAAAGTTAGTGCGATTTCTCGAATTGATTCCTTTGATGGATTTAGCACCCCAAAATGCTAGCTCTGTAGCAACGGTTTGTAATCCTTTGAAAAACATTCATGAAGTTGTTAGTCAAATAATGAGCTCATGAAGTCGTCTAGGAAAAGGGAATTCTCAGCGAACTATGAGCTAGTGCATTCACTATATTTATGAGCTAGAGCATTCACTATATTTTCTATTACAAAAGTTTATTTAGAGACACTAACTTTGAAATGTCTGTAGGTTAGGTATGATAAATATTTAATTTGGTTCATCACGATCATTGTCTGAACCTCGTCGCAAGATTAAGACATTTTGTTGGACTATATATGTATTGCAATGTCTATAGGAACTGGCTTTTCTTTTAGATACAACTGGCTAATGGCTAATGCATTGAAAGGAAGAAAATAAAGAGCCTGCTTAGCCAACTCTAGAAAAGCTAGCTATCAGTCTTCAAGTTAAGAGTCCATGTTGTACTCTAAATTTCAATGCTTGATATACCATCACTGGCTTTCTAGAGAGAGCTGAATTAATCATGTAACCCATTTTATGATTGAGTCTCTGCTAGATCATGTGATTCTATTTCTTTTGCTAATTTTCTTAACTGCGTACTTGGTTTTAGCTATTTGCTAAACCTCAGGACATCGATTGACCTAGAAAGAGGTTAAATTCAGCTGTTAGAGTTTCATCTCCTTGTTTTTCATCTGTTCATTGAGGAATATTAGGCCCATGGTTGTAACCACATTTCCCTAATGATTTGCTTGATGAGAATGCAAAGATAGGAAGAAAAAGATAAAAATATAAAATGCTGGTATTATTGGGGGAAGCAGCGGGATGAAGTTTGTGTTGTTCCACTTTATTGGTCCTTTTGGCACTGGATTTTGCAATTCTAGTGGATGTGGAGCAAAGAAAGGGGAAGAACGGGTTTAATTGCTGAGGCTGAAGGCTGAGAGCTGAAGCTTACTTTGAGACTATCTTTTTTACCCAGGACATTAAGGAGGTAGTGGTGAGAACTGATTCTCAATCTGTAATAGCAGAGGCTAAAGATTTATTCAGTGCTTTTACTGGTTCAAAGTGGCTTTGTGGGGACAAAAATGTGTGTGCTCATAGAGTGGCCTGGTGAGCTATTAGAACTGTAATCGGTGGATACACAATCTTGATCCAGTTGTAATGGTTTGTTAATTGTACTTTGTTTGTGCTGCTTTAATGAAATTTGGCATTTAGCAAAAAAGAACAACTAGCTCAGGCTTTCTTAGGAAAATTCGTAAAGACTAAATTTGTGAATGGAAGTAAAATGGATCTAAAGGAGACAGGATTAGATCAGATGAAAAGCACTGAGTGGACATTGGTTCGCACATGGCAGTATTAAGAATAGAGCAATTATAGAGATGGAAACTCTAAGGCGATTTGATACTGTAGCAAGTTACTCAGATATTTATTTAAAATAATTATGACTTATAGTGACTTGGTTCGGCATGAAATTACTTTAGAATGCATAAGGTTTTCTTTTTAAAGGAATTTACGCAGCATGACGGTGGAGGAGATAATGAAACGTGCAATGATTTCTTAGGGCATTCTGTAACTATTCCAGTCTTCTAACATTTGTTGCCATCTGATATGGTTGGGTGCTTCCTAGAGAAGATTGTACTTGCTGACTAGGGACTGAAAATATTTCTTTTTGGATCTTTTTTATTTGGCTATTGCTTTTTGAGTGTCCATTAATATGGATAGTACCATATGTGTGAATTTCTTTCTCATATACCTAAATTATGGTCTTTCTGGAATTCAGAGATCTGGGATGCTCTTCGAGCAGCTGCTGAAGCTGATTTAAGCCTTGCACAAGCAATTGTGGAGAGTGCAGGGGTGATTGTTCAAAGTGCTGATTTAACAATCTGCTATGATGAGAGAGGTATGTTTTGTGTCCTCTTCATCTGATAGTCTTTACACCATGTGGGTCAACCATTTGATCACTCACAAGACACAACCTTGAGTTCCTGAACCACCAAAAGCAGCTGCATTGGTGGTTACACAACCAGGGCTATTCCTTGGAGATCATGGACCCGTTAGAAGTGGCCTGGGTTTGACCCTGCAGCCTTAAAAAGTTGTGTTTTCATTTTGACCCCTGAAAAATTCATGTGTCTTGGGATATTATCCCATTTTATGCTTGATTAATTGTTGTTGCAGGTGCAAAATATGAACTGCCCAGGTATGTTTTGAGTGAGCCAACCAATCTCATCCGCGATAGTTGAAAAGCTAAGAGGATATGAGTTTTCATGTAAATCGTGTATATCGTTCTCCCATTCTCATTGATTCCATTCCTCACTTAACTGGGAAATGAATGTGTAACATCTATTTAAATCTACTGAAACAAGTTTTTCTTTAGTTACCTTCTGTTTGAGGAAGACAAAATAGATATATTTGCTAGGACACGTGGAAAAAGTAGATGAGAAAGAAAATGTTTGAGACTAATTCTTACTAAATCTGTTTATTGATGAAAACATATGTGGTTTGTATTTGTTGTGTACCTATTATAAATGAAAGTTGCGAGCTTTAGAAATGTGGCTTTGATCCTAAAACATACATTGATGAAATATATATATTGATGAAAGCATGTATATAAGATATACATATATCTACGTTATCAAACTTGATTTACTTAAATTTTGTTGGTTACTTGTGATCCAATAAGTGCAAACAAAAGCTCATTCCAAGTATCAGGAACACCGGGAAGGCACCAGTGGCTGCAATCATTCCCTCGGCCACCGCGGAATCCATAAATAGACGGATGCCCATCTCTTCTCAGCTGCGATAGAGTCGTCACGTCCAGCAGGCCCACCGGCGTTCTCATCTTTCTCAGCACTTCCTTCACAACTGCCACCGCTGGAGGTGACCCTCCCGGATACGACGATCCACTTACTGGCTCTGTTTGCTCAGCGCAAGTCGTTGACTCCAGCTCATTCCACTCTTCACCACTGTTTAATCCAAATTATCATATTCAATTACCAACAGAAAATGAGGGTTAACAGGCCCAGATCCACCACTCTGATGGGCCAAAAATATTTTCCTAATCCTATATGTAGTAATTTAAATTAAAGAACTGACTTGTAGTGGGTTGGAGAAATCCCCTGAAAGAAAACTTGGGTGATTGCAGAATTAATGTTGGAGTCCACCCAGTTGGCCCATGTCGTAATTCCCTTCTTGAAGGCAATCAAACGATCCATGTCCTTCACCATCTTACCCCCTTCTTCAATGTAATCCCATCTGTCCACCCATTAAATTAATTAGCTAATTAACCAGTTAATTACTACATCTATGCATATATATATATATATATATATATATATATAGAATATGAACAAGAGGATATTACGGCTGTTTGCTGGCTTTATGGAGCCACCAGTGCCAGGTATTGAAGATGAGAATGTCGTATCCTTTCCATGCATTGCCGTTTTGAATAGAGTCCAGCTTCAGAACCCTTCCCACTCTCTCTTTTACTACATCAACCAGAAATCCATTCCGAGATAATATAACCGACACATTATATTCCTGCAAATTAATTAAATCCATCAATATTATCTTACATATACATACACATATATACACACACACATATATAATTAGAAAGTATTAGTAGAAACTCAACAGAAAAAGTAAAAACAGAGACAAATCCGTTTCTGTTGATAGTGTAATTAGATTGTCGAACCGCAGCATGCAACATGCACGTGAAAGATTGCCATTGATTCAGGCTCAGAGAATCCCCTACAAACAATATTTTCCTCCCCTTCAACTTTCTCAACATACTCTCTCCATCAAACCTGCCAAGCCACAATTAATTATTATATACAAAACCAATATATATATTCAAGTACTTGTATATGTATATATAGTAAAAGGGTAAGAGTAATTAACTAAAGCAGTGATTAATTGAGACAACTAACAATGAAATATAGAAAGAAAAAGATGAATTACATATATATATGTATATACATACGCACTTTGGGAGATGACAACCATCAGGCTTCCATTTGTACTTGAGGTAGAGAGTGTCAGGCCTTCCATTTGCCTGACAATCAAACTCTTTCTCAATGAACGAGCAGCTTGATGTGTTGTAAAGTGGGTAGGCCTCATCACGAATCCAACTTCCCCGGAACAAATCACAGTCGTCCAAATCTATGTCAGCTCTGACATATGAATCTGATTCATGAACATGAACCAGCAGAGCTGAAATCAACACCACTACTACGCTGCCAAAACAATGTTCCATTTCTTTCTAGATTTCTTTGTTTGTGTTTGTATGACAGAAATGAAGAGGCTTGATAATATGAGGTGATAATGGTTTTGAAATATATACACTATATATATACACATAAAAAGAAATGGGCTTGTCTTGGAACATATATATACATATATTATGTATGTATAGATGAGATTAAAGAAAGGGTTTTCAAGTTGTCACTTTTAGAAAAAGACATAATGTGTCTCTTTTCTTTTCCAGTACTGATGTTAGGTTAGGGAGAACTGGCCCCGTTGATCTTCTTCTGGTTGCCAGCATACTGACGTAAACCCAAAATTCTCATTAGATACCATTCTTCTAATACAAGCCTTTTAATTATATATTAATGGGATTTTTTCATGTTGTATTTACACTTACAAATGACAGAAAATTAACAGTAACAAGGCTAGAAAAATTGCTAAAATTGTCGGCAGAACATTGAGGGAAGGCAAACCATGGAGGAGTTTTCACGTGCTGACAATTTTGTACCACACATATATATAATGCGCATTTAAGGTTGAGATCTTTGGCCAGAAGTGCAGTGTAATTGTGGACCAGATTTTACTTTGTCTCTTCCGCATATATATATAATAGTAATACATGGATGAATAACAAACGGAGGCAATATATTATTGATCTGGTATGGAATTATTAATAAGTTGGAAGAAGAAGTCAATTTTGAGTTTGAGAGTCAATGATGAAACTATAAAGAATCTGATTCCAAGCATCAGGAACTCCAGGAAGACACCAATGGCTGCAATCCATTCCGGTTGAGCCTCCCAGTCCATAAATGGAAGGATGTCCATCCTTCCGCAGCAGCGCCAGGGTGGTGACATCCAGCAATGTCACAGGTTTGGTAATTTTGCTTATTGCCTTCTTTACCACTTCCACTGGAGCCGGCAACCCTCCTGGATATGTCGATCCCGGCACTGGTTGCTTCTGGCCCACGCAACTCTTGGCTCTTGGCTCTCCCCATAAGCTTCCACTGCCACCAAAATTTCCATTAGCTACATATGTATATATATATACACACACACTCTAGTTAGTTTAAAGTAATTTTTTTGATATAGAATGAATTTTCTTATACAATTCTATTATAAAAAAAATTTTAATCCAAAAACATCGTGATTCAATCAGAAAAACTCAATTTAATTATTATAATTTTATTAATAAATTAATTTTTAAAATTTATTGAATAAAATAAAATAAGAATTTACAATATTCCAACAAGAGTAAAAAATGAATGTATTGATAAAATTTACTTGTAATGAGAAGGCGAAATTCCTTGAAAAACGACGAGGGTTTTGGTGGGATCGATGTTGGTGTCAACCCAATTGCCCCATGTTGTGAGTGCGATCTCAAAAGCAAGCATACGATCCATGTCCTTTTGAACCTTTTTGCCTATTTGAATGAAATCCCATCTGCACAATTATAATTATGAGGTAAAATTTTTATAAGAATAGGAGTGGGATGTAAGCAATATATGTACGTGCGTATATAGATATATACATATATATAAACGTACGGTTGAGAAGGTCCTCTACGGTTCCACCAGTGCCAAGTGTTGAAGATGAGAACATCAATTCCTCTCCATAGTTTTCCTCCTTCGATTGAATCTAATTTCAAAACTCTCCCGATTGACTCTCTTACTACATCCACTAGATACACATTCCTATCAAGCATCACTTCCACTCCATACTCCTGCAACTCCCACCAACAACTTTTAATCAATTACCAATGTGAGCACATTAGAAGTACTCATATATATATATGTATGTATGTATAGTACCATGAATGTAAAGGTAGAGACATCTCCTTCTCTGGTAATGTTGTATTTGGCAGTGGGTTGTGAGGAATGGAGCATGGAAGTCAAAGACTGCCATTGATTTCTGCTTAAAGAGTCTCCCACAAACATTATTCTTTTCCCTCTCAATCTTTCAAACAACTCCACCCCATTAAATCTGCAGCTCCACACATCAAAACTCTTTTTATGTTTATAATTTATTATAATATTATTTGAATATTAGTCAAACCCACTATTCATTAATCGAGTCAAAAAGAATCAAACAATGAATTTGACTAACTACGAAATAATTAATTATTTAAAAAAAAAAAAAACAGAAAATCTTAATTAGAAGACTTGAAAACATAAATGGTCAAGCTACTAAAATTTATTTATTTTACTAATTAAAGAATATAATAGAAATAATGTCAAGATAGTAGGGGCAGAAATGGAATAGCAGGAAAAATGTTGAGAACAACAACTTCCACCGGAGATCCAGTGGGCTTGACCGCACTAGACCAAAAGAACAGACACCAGAATCCCTGTCATGCAACCAGATCGAGACCAGGACGCTCAAACTTTGACTCAAATCCCAATTGCAGATGGAAGCGCGTGGAAAATCCAACCAATTAAATAACATTCCCCATTTCTCGTTTTACCACGCGCTGACGGTGCAATTATTAATAAATGAAAGTTCACATGATTTCGTTACGGCCCACGTAACTCTCTCCAACACTTGGTGAACGCCAGATCTGTCTCTGCTTTTTTAACCCCCAACTTTTTTATTAAAAAAAAAAAAGTAAAAAATAAAAAAAAGATAAAACTTTTAATAATTTTTTTTTTTACTGTTAGTTAAAAGTAAAAAATATAAGGTCAAAATAAAACCCATAATAATTAACATCGTTAATTGTCTGTTAATTATTTTCGTTTAACGCAAAGACCAGTATTTACCGTAACTTAAAGAAAAAATTTTGTTTGTTGCTTATAAATGGCCCCTTTGTTAGAAGTACTAGCTAGCTTCTTCATATTAAGACAGACATTGAAGAAAATAAAAGATGTATATACATATATATACACATATGGGTAGAGGAGTGGCAATTAATTAAATTGACTAAGAGATGAAAAAGGTAAATCACCTGGGTAAATTGCAGGCGAGGGGCTGCCATCTGTAACGGGTATAATCCAGATCCGGGCGCCCATTTCTCTGACAAGCAAACTCTCGCTCTATGAAGGGACAGAGTGAAGCATTGTAAAGAGGGTAAGTCGGGTCGGATACCCACGTACCCGTAAACACATCGCATTCACCTGCATTTGCCTGCTCAACAACAAGATGAAGAATCCCAATAACCAGCAGCAAAGAAAATTTCTTCCCATCAACCCACCAATCCATTTCCCTTTCTCTCCAAACCCACCTAAACATATATATATATATAACACTATATATACACCTATCTCTATATTTTTATGTATGTATACATATATATATATAGGTGAGAGAGAGAGAGAGAGAGAGAGAGAGAGAGGGAGAGAGAGGCGGTCTTGTTATGTAACTCTCTTGTGCATATCCTATTATCAGTTTTGGTAAGATTTTTGGGAGGGGAGTGAAATTCTTAAATGAGGGGGATTTTTTTGCCATTTACTGACGGAGGAATGATTCGGTACATTCCGGTTCATGATTGAGACTGCATCAAATGTTGGCTAATGCAACTGTGGGACCCATATCCCTTGGCATCGTTGTTGTTGATTTTTCCCATCACAATCATTTATCCGCAGACTTGCTAAAGTTGTTTATCTATAGTTGGATTTTATTGTTTGTGGAGGAAATTTTTTTTTTTTTCTAAAAAAAAACAAAATCTTAAGGTTAAATTTTTAACCTTTTATCTTAATTGAGATTTATTTTACTGTAATTTTATCAATATATTAATAAATTAAGTCGTCAATTTACTTAATTAAATAAAAAATTTAGATATTTTTAATTTATAATATATTTAATAAATATAAAATTTTATATTTTTAATAAAATTTAAATTTTATAATTTTTAAATAAAAATAAAAATTTTAACACTGAATTACCATGTTGTTGATTGTTGATAGGAATTATAGCATTATTATAAGAACTTGCAGATTAATATTTTATCTTTTTCATTTTTTTTAACTAAAGATTTTTTTAAAGTATATTAGAAATTGCACCAAATTTTTTGTTTTTTTCTAGTAATAGCTTTTGAAATTTAAATTTTTTAAGACTTAATTTCTTAATGTTTTATATTTCAACTATTTAAACAATTATGCTACACATATATATATATATTTTTAATAAATCCTAACATTAATATCAGTATATTTACTTTTTAAAATTATAATTTTAATTTAGAAAAATGTTTTTTTTTTTTTTTCCAAAAAGAAGACATTATGAGCCTAACTGAACACACGAACTTAGCCCCATTAAAGTCTTTATAAAAAAAAAGGACCATTTTTCTCCACACACTACATATCCCCATGAGAAACTTAAACTGCTATTGGTGTTATCAGAGTAAAAAAAAAATCAACAACTGAATCAAACAGTTGGTATAATAATATTATACCAAGAGCTCAAAGGCTATTTCATTTTCCACTGTTCTTCAAATTTGCCATAAACAATCTTTCTCAAACAGTGTCAGAACTGAATCAAACAGCTGGTGATCAGGAGCATGATAAATTGTCTATGGTACAATCTACTAATTCAAGGAACACAAACTAAACAAAATTAATTACTCAATTTTATATTCATGATCAATTTGCAATTGGACCACCTGTCGATGTAGTGTCAGTCAGTTAGATCAAGCTGTTGGTAGTACTTCTTCATAACCTCAGCACTCACTTGACTCTTAGGGAAACTTGAACCTGAAGCCAATTCGTTGACAGCAGCCTTCCCTTCTAGCATGCTGACAACCAGGGACATGGAAGGTCTGGCAGCTGCAACAGGACTAGTGCATACAAGAGCCACATTGATCATCACCGTCACCTCTTTTTTGTTGAAGTCTGTTCCCAATCTGGGGTCAACTAGCTCCATTAACTTCCCTTCTTCTTTCAAACTTTGAGCCTGCACACACGAAGTGGATTGCCAGCTGCTTCTGCTTTGTATAAACGGATATGTAAAAACAGATATAAAGAAAAGCGACGATTGAGAATTACCCAATCAAGAAGATAAAAAGCTTCCTGCTTTTGCCGGTGACTAGTGTTGCTCCTCCCACTAACAATTTCCAAAGCAACAACTCCAAAACTATAAACATCCGCTTTATCAGTTAAATGGCCTCTCATTGCGTATTCAGGCGCCATATATCCACTGTAAAACCAAAAAAAAAAACATATGAAACATAGTCCATGTTTTATAATCTAGAGAATAATCCAGAGAAAAGGCTTTCATGCTGTCACCCTTATCTTTAATTGCAGATTGGGGTAGGCCAAGTCAAAAGTTCTGGTATAAGTGAGAGTTTGTTTTAACTTAACTTAAATATATCTAGTCAAATAGTTTTTGGTTTTTCATGATCATTTGCACTTTGAACTATAAAAGAAAGTTTGCAAAATTTTTAAGATGGACTACAATGCAGATACTTACAAAGTTCCGGCAACTCTGGTGCTGATATGGGTATTTTCCTCTTCATCAAGTTTAGCCAATCCAAAGTCAGATATCTTAGCTTTGAGATCCTTATCTAGTAGCACATTCGTCGCCTTGATGTCCCGGTGCACAATCTTCAATCTTGATTCTTCATGCAGATATGCCAAACCTCTTGCTATTCCAACACAGATCTTCTGTCTTGTTGGCCAGTCTAATTTCAGCTGACATTCTTCTGGGCCTTCAGATTACCAACCAATAAAATTTTAGATACATTAATCTGCTGATTCATGAAAACTGTGTAACCCTTCAAAATTTTATTTGAAAGGCAAGTAAACTAGTCAACAGAAATTTACCAAATAATGCTCGAGCAAGGCTGTTATTCTCCAGGTACTCATAGACTAACAACAATTGATTTCCTTCAATGCAGCATCCATATAATTTTACAAGATGAGAGTGCTGTAGAGCAGAAATCATGCCAATCTCATTGATGAATTCGCGATTTCCTTGTTTTGATTTTGCAGATAGCTGTTTAACTGCAATAACAGTCCCATCTGCCAATTCACCCTGCATTAGTGAAAAGCCATCAGTGTCAGTTGCACAAGATGTTTATACTTTTGCAGGAATGAACAATGAGCATGCTAGA